>NW_018397273.1:2158479-2199325 GCF_002168275.2 Theobroma umbraticum
ATACGACATTGTATTTGAAATTGTTTAATAGTTTGTAATATGTTAAAATTCATGGGAATGAGCTAAAGAATGAATAGACAAAGTAATGAAGCCAATTCTGAAAAATTTTGGCTTGAAATTGTCGATTTTGCACACGTAAGTATATATATCAAACAAGCAATATAGACATTAAGTCCATATTACCGTTCATTATTCCCATAAGGATTTATTTTTAAAATTTCATTAAGGACTAAAATTATATAATAAATTAATCTTATTTAAGCAATCTAAAAATTGAAAGTCTAATCAAGACAAAATTTAAAAGAAATACTAAAATAACCATCAAAAATTAAATATATTGAGAAAAGTAGTAGATTAAAGACCTAGGATCGTGGGTTTATTTAACACTTCATCTGATACCAACTTTTCTTGTTATTTATCTTTCTTGGGTTGTTTTATTAACCTAAAATCCAAAGCTATGGACAAGTCTCTGTCGAGATGCTTACACAAATACCTAACTTAATTAATTTACTATATGTCTATAGGAATCAATTAAACTAATTCATTAAGCAAGTGTCCTAATTGGCTATGCATGGCAATTAGCGTATGTCTACCTGAATCGCAAATCAAATCACCTAAGCGAGGTGAACATACACTATTCAAATCTTAGTCTAACTTAAAATCTCTCTGTCAAGTTTCAATTAGATGCACAAATCAATTAATTGTTAATTAGGCAATTAAAGGCATTAAAAGCATATTTGAATAAGTAAAACGATACCCATTCATGACTAATAATAGAAAAATAAGTATTTAGACTACATGTTGAAATCCACCACAATCTTAAAAAACCAAATTAGTTCACGATATCTAAATAAAACATTATCCAAAGAAATTTAGCCATGAATTCAAAACAACAAAATAAGAATAACACAAAAGAGAGACATAAACTAATGTTGAATCTTGATAAATCTCGAATCTATCTTAATTGATCTTAACTTCTTATTTGATTCTTAGCTCTAATTCTTCAAAAAAATTGCGGTTGTCCTCCTCTCTGGATGCTCCCAAAAAGTCCCTTAAATATATGCAAGATGCCCCACTTTTCAATTTTTTTAAATTTTCTTTTTTTTGGAAATTGAAGTGTCGTCGCAACCTTGACTTCTTGGCACTACGACACCATGGCAAACATTGGTGGCACCACGGCACTATTTTTCCAGTGGGATCTGCTTTCAACCATTTGTATGATGCTCCTCACCAGCTCAACACTGTGGCCACGATCCTCCCAACACTGCATAAGTAGCCCTTTTAGCACTGTGGCCATGAGTAACTCAGAGCCGCAACCTCAGTCACCATGCTACCTTGTGTGGAGCTACATCTATTCATCATCTTTAAACTTGATTTTCACCTCAATCTGATTTGAACTAACAAAAGTTGTAGCCCATTCTCTTAGCTCTCCAATGGATTAAAAATCACATCAATTGGACTTTGTTAGCTTAAGTTATCTCTGAATTACTGCAACATGTATGAGTGAAGCTTTCACCATACTTGTGCTATTTTTACTCAATTGCACCTTGCTCATCAAATATCCTACAGAAAACCATGAGAGAAATTGACTAACTCTTCTTAAAGTAAATTAAAACATAATAAAGTAAAACTGAACTAAAATAACTTGATTTAACTTTTCAACATGTAATCTAACTTAAACTAGAAAAATACCTAAAAGGTTAAAATCCGAATTTAAAAACTCAAAGATGTAGCTACTTAAGCCATCAAAATGTGTTAAAATAACTCTATAGAACAAAGTTAACACACCCCTAAACTTAAAATTTTACTAGTCCTCGAGGAAAACAAAAAACAAAATGCAATAACTTAAACATGAAAATATTTAACTAGAGTTCAATTGCACCATTTCATTAATCATCTTTAATGTTCTCAAAAGTTAATCCATATTCATAACTCTAAGCCACATACAAATATTATTCAAGCTCATGTTTCAACTCAAATGCAAGCTTATCATTAAGTGAATTTCCATTTGTGTGTGCAATCTTTTCACCTAGAACATTGTACAATCCAAATAAATTTAAATTCATGCAAAATTAAAATTAGTAATTAAATTCCATATGTTTGCTTTTCATCTCTCTCTCCACTAATGTAGACTAACACTAAATCAAGGATCAATAGGACTTTAATTTGTTTGTAATGAATGGCTATGTTTAAGGTTATACATGAGATAATGTATAGCTCAAATCACCCTAAGCACATAGTCAATCTAGGACCTATTAAGAGCTTTATTTTGCTTCACTTAGTATACCCTTTTTTATCAGAACTTTTCTACTATTCAACATTTCATTTTTTTTCTTCTTCTATTTTTTCTTTTTTCTTTTCCTCAATTTCACACCCCCAAACTTATTTCTTTTATTAGGTAGTGAGATTAATACAATCATATTTTGAACTTTTCGTCATTTTCCATCTTTACTACCTCTTTTATTATTTAGCTCATAACATTCCTAAATTGATTTATGTACTTAGGAATGAGGGATGCAAGAATTGTTGTAAACATTAATATAAGGGTCTAAGCTGAAAATTAAGTATTCAAACAAAGAAAAGGTTTCATTAGGCTCAAAGGGAAAAAGTAAGGATAATTTATGTAAAGGAAGGCTGGAAAAGGTTCAATTGGTCCAAATATGGCCTTAATCATCTCCTTAACTAAGTATAGCATAGAATTTCCCCTCAAGGGAGAATCAAACAAACTCTAGAACTTAATATATAATTCAAAAATTCACATTCACATAAACCTTTTCTAAATTCATACAATGAATCGAAGCAAAAGATATGGTGCTTAAAATGTAGAAATTTCATTCTAACAACAAAACTTAGCATAAGAATTACATAACACTCAAACAATATTCACATTTGTAAGGAATCAAGATAGGAATATAACTAAGTTCCCATCATTGGATAAGTAAATTAAACAAAACTAGCTCAATTAAATCTAACTCAAGTTTTTAAAACATGCATAAAATTTTTAGAAAATTACGAAAATAGAGTAACCTAAAAATATCACAAAAAATATAACATTAAAACCCTCCCCTAAACTTAAACTACACATTGCCTTCAATGTGAAAACTTAAAAAGAATAAGGAAAATAAACTCCTCTATCAATGATGACAGTGGATTGAAAGCTCTAATTTTATTTCTCTTTATTTTCATACTTTCCAAACCTACATACTCACAAGGAGAGGTTATTACTACTTATTTAAATAAAAATAATAACTAAACCTAAAAAGATATAGCTTGAGTTGCCTTCGAAAAAGCATTTCTTTGTAGTAACTAGCTTGACTACAATACCCCTTTTTTGTTGTCTACTAAAGTAATTAAGGATTTTTGGTGATCCAATTCACCTCCCAAGTAAGGCTGAATGCACTGTCCATTCACTCTGAATGTTCTAGCAGCTTCACTACAAATATCTATTGCACCATATGGATAGACCTTAGCCATCTTGTAAGGACTTAACCACTTTGATTATTGTTTCCATGGAAGGAGCTTGATTGATTTGGTCAATAACCATTATTGTCCCACCTTAAAATCACGATTGACTAAAGGTGGTGGATCATGTTCATCATTAAATTACTTAGTTTTGAGATGCAGTGGCGATGGTTTTGACTCAAGGGTTTATGCTAGCGTACTTGTAAATGGTGGAGATTACCTTTACCTTTATCAGCTGAGTCCGCTCTAAAGCATTAAGCTATAGAGGAAGGGTATTTAGGTGCATTGGAAATAGTTAATTCAACTACCTCATCTCTAGCTTTGAAAGTTAATCTATCTTCCCTTACATCAATTAGTGCACCTACAGTGGCTAAGAATGGACATCCCAATAAGATCGAAACCTCTTGATCTTCCTCTATCTCAAGTACAAGGAAGTCCACTGAATGTATAATTTCCCCACTTTAATCAAGACATCTTTTATAATCCTAAAAGGTTGCCTTATTTTCTTATTTGCAACTTACAATGTGACTGTAGTGGGTTGAATTTCCTTCAATCTAATTCTCTTAGCTATACACAAAAGAATAATTGAGACGCCAACACCCAAATCACATAAAGCTTTTGAAAAATTAACATTACCAATTGAGCAAGGGATAGAGAAACTCCTTAGGTCCTTATGTTTTGGTGAAAGCGTATATTGGATTATCACGCTGCACTCCTCAATGATTGTAATTGTCTCGAAATCTTCAAATTTCCTCTTCTTAGTTAATATCTCCTTTAGAAAATTCACATATCATGGCATTTGCTCTAAAACTTTTACTAAAAGAGTGTTGATGCGAAGCTTTTTGAATACCTCAAGAAACTTTTAAAATAGCCAATCAAGTTTTTGTTTTTTAATACGCTGAGGAAAAGGTGGTAGTGGTAAGTTTTCCTTTGCTTTTTTCTCTTAAATTTGATTGTCAGTTATCTCAATTACTATTTCATTTTCAACAATCTTATCTTGAAGTCTAGCTATCCTTACACCACTTTTAACCTCTTTTTTACTCCTTAGGGTGATTGCCATAACTTGTTCCTTACTTTTTCTCCTAAGATTCACCCCTATATCATTAGGCAATGTTCTTTAAGGTCGGTTGTTTAATAAATTGTTAAGTTAACCGATCTGAGTCTTTAGGTCTAGAAGTGATGCTAGTTGACTCTGAATAGAGTTGTTTGACTTTGTATAATGCCATCATTTTGTGTCATGAACTTTGTATGGCGCTCTGGCTTGCTATTGAAATCTTCGGAGGTGCATTTGGCCTTGAAGTTGAGGAAGATCCTTAATTATTAGCCCAAGAGAAATTTGGATGGTTCCTCCACCTTGGGTTGTACATGTTGGAGTTAGGGTTATTTTGCTATCTATTCCCCATATATTGCACTATTTCTGATAAGCTTGGACACTGATGGCTTGCATGGTTATCTCCACAATATTCACAAGCTACAAAAGGACTTTGGATGGAGTTAGTACGAAAAGATTCAAGAGTTTTAGTTAGAGCTGCTACCTACATAGATAATGCCGAAAAATCATCTACATCACGAGTTCTAGTTACTCACTTATGAATTGCTCATATTGCTGGCCATTGGTAGTTGTTTGCAACCATCTTTTCCAACAAATCGTATGCCTCATTTATTGATTTAGCCATTAAAAGTCCTTCCGTTGCGGCATCAATGGTGGTTTGAACATGCCCACTCAAACCATTTTAGAAAGTGAGCACTTGAAGCCACTTTGGAAGACCATGATGATGGCAACGTTGGAGTAATTCTTTGTATCTTTTCCAAACTTCATACAACGATTCAGAATTTTGTTGCATGAACGATGCAATATCATTCCTCATTTTTGTTGTCTTAGCCAAAAGAAAGGACTAGGCAAGGAACTTCTAAGTAAGATCGTCCCATGTTGTTATTTAGCCAATAAGGAGTGCATTCAACGATGCTTTAACTTTATCCCTCAATGAGAAAGGAGAAAACCTTAAACGGATTGCATCATCTTTGACACTATAGTGTTTGAAAGTATCACAAATCTCTAAAATGTTTGATAAATGGCCATTTGGATCATCATTTAGAAGCCCCTTAAACTAGATTGAGGTTTGAATCATGGTGATTATAGTCAGCTTGAACTCAAAATTGTTTGCTTGAATAGTTACCCTTCGAACGCTTGATGGAATTCCTTGCACCAAAGGCATAGCATAATCCCTTAAGCAATGATTTTCAGCTACTATGCGCTCTTGGATTTTCTGTTCACTTTGTTGATCAGCCATTGTATTTATTGGAGCAACACTTGATTTTCAACTATTATGCGGAATGTTCTATCAATTTCTAGACCACATGAGATAGTCTCTAAGCTGTTTGCTTTTCCCATACTATGATTGAACACACCTGCAAAACAAAGAAATAAAACTTAATTAAGAATAATCTGTAAAATTTTAATATTAGCAAACAATACAAAAAACAAAGTCCCTGACAATGGTACCAAAAACTTATTATTGATTTTACACACATAAGTATATGTATTGAACAAGTAATATATATAGTAAGTCCAGATTATCGTTCCCACAAGGATTTATTTCTAAAGTTTCACTAAGTAGTAAAATTATATTATAAATTAATCTTATTTAAACAATCCAAAAATTGAAAAGCTAATCAAAACAAAATTTATAAAAAAAACACTAAATTAACCAGCAAAAATTAAATATATTGAGAAAAATAGTAGATTAAAGACCTAGGATCATGGGTTCATACAACGCTTCATTTGATACCAGTTTTTCTTGTAATTTATCTTTCTTGGGTGGTTTTACTAACGTAGAATCCAAAGCTATGGACAAGTCTCCATTGAGATGCTTGCACAAAGACCTTACTTAATTAGTTCATTATATGTCTATAAGAATTAATTAAATTAAGTTTATTAAGCAAGTATCCTAATTTGGCTTAGTGTGGCAATTCACGTATGTCTACTCGAACGCAAATCAAATCAATTAAGTGACGTGAACATACATTATTCAAATCTTACTGTAACCTAAAATCTCTCTATCGAGTTTTAATTTGATTCACAAATCAATTAGTTGTTGATCAGGTAATTAAAGGCATTAATAACATATTTGAAAACGTAAAATGATACCCATTTATTATAAATAATAGAAAAACAAGTATTTAGACTACATGTTAAGCCCACCACAATCCTAGAAAAGCAAATTAGTTCATGATATCTAAATAAAACAATATCCAAAGAAATTTAGCTATGAATTCAAAATAAGAAAATAAAAATAACACAAAAGAGAGAAATAAACTAATGTTGAATATTGATAAATTGCGAATCTCTCTCAATTGATCTTGAATTCTTGTTTGATTCTTAGTTTCAATTCTCCAGAAAAACTGTTGTCGTCTTTCTATTTGAATGCTATCAAAAAGTCCCTTTTCTTTCAAAGTTTCTGAATGTCCTACTTTCCAATTTTCTATCAAATTTTATTTTTGGAAATTGGGGTGGCAACGCGACCTTGACTTCTTGGTGTCACGGCAAACATGGCTGGCCCCATGGCGCTATTTCTCTAGCACCATGATAGTCTACTTTCGGCCATTTGTATGATGCTCCTCACTAGTTTAGTGCTACAACCACGATCCTTCCAGAACTGCAGTGGTAACTCCGTTAGCGCCGTTGTTGTGAGTAACTCAAAGCTGCAGCCTCAGTCACCATGTTGTCTTGTGCAGAGTTACATCCATTCATCATTTTTGGATTTGATTTTTACCTCAATTTGGTTTAAACTGGGTAAAGTGGTAAACATAAAAGTTGTAGCCCATTCTCTTCGCTTTCTAATGGATTAAAATCACATCAATTAGGCTTCTTCAGCTTAAGTTATATTTGAATTACTACAGCATGTATGAGTAAAGCCTTCACCATACTTATGCTATTTTGACTCAATTGCACTTTACTCATCAAACATCCTACACAAAACCATGAGAGAAATTGAAAATAACTCTTCTTAAAGTAAATTAAGACATAATAAAGTAAAAATGAACTAAAATAACTTAATTTAACTATTCAACATGTAATCTAACTTAAACTAGAAAAACACCTAAAAGGCTAAAATCCAAACCTAAAAACTCAAAGATCTAGCTACTTAAGCCCCTAAAATGTGTCAAAAAAACTTTATATAATAGAGTTATTAGAAATCTAGAAATGAAAAGGGAAGTATCAATACCCCATGAATGTGGTATTGATACTATGCCAACAAAATGCTCCAAAAAGCATTGTGGTTGTAAGTATTGATACTTTTGATAAAAGTATTAAGTTAGTAAGCATTCTACTTGAAAGGTGTTGATATTTTTGTGCATGGATCGCTAGCTAATGCATAAATATGAGAATGTTGACTCTTTTGAAGGATTTATAGACATTTTTGGCTATACCACTTTTGTCAAAGCCTCTAGGAGGTCTTGTATGTATTTGAAACTATTTGACTTAGATTGGAAATGTCTTTATCTATATGATTTATACATTATTCTAACTTTTTCTTTAAAAATGCATACTTTAATGAAATTTTGTTTTATGTAAACACTCTTCCATTTGGGTTGTTCCCTTTCTCCATGTCTGTTCATTGAGATTTTATACCTCACACATGAAAGATGCATTTGTTTATTTTAGATCTGTACTTGGTTGGGTCTCTTTCAATGGGGAGGACTCCATACTTTGTTTTGGTAAATGCATGGTGTCACGACTTAAACCCCCAGGCTACGATCGGTGCAAAAGTTCAACAAGTGAAACATGTGAGACTCGAGTGAACCTTAAAAAGTTGGATAAACAGATAGTCAAAATTAGCGCAATGGATTCATTTATATAGCAAATGATAATCTTTATACAAACTTAGCACCTTAGCATGTAATCAACGCACCTTTATGTTTAAACAAAATAAAAGTACTTTCAAGTATTAACATAGGCAAGTTGCATCATGGCTGACACAATAGGTCTCAACCCTTGCAATACCAACTGAACAAAAATAAAACCTAACAACAAAATTATGACCAGGACTAACAGAGGGGACTTGTCAAATTAGAAATGCTTACCGAATGCCAAGTTAATCTATGAAATGAATGCTACCTACTCAATCCCTATAATGCTACTTATCTGCACATGGCAACAATTAATTAAGGTAAGTTTCGTAGACTCAGTGAGTAGGTATAGAAGGAAACAAGCAAAATCAAAAGAGTTTTTAATATAAAATCAAATTCAGAAATATACAAATTATATATACACATATACAATGTAAAATAAATGTATTTAACATGGTATGCTTAAATCAAATACAATCATTCAAAGAAGGTTGTCTAAAATGTTCACTTCTTGTCGATTTTATATACGTAAGTATACATATCAAACAAGTAATATAGAGGTAAGAAGGTATCATATCCCATGAAGAATCGTGCCTAAATTCTTGTTAAGAACTAAAATTATGGCACCCTAGTCTTATCCAAATAAACCAAATTCTGAAAATTAATTATAGATAAAATTTAATTAACAATTGTAAACTAAGGAATAAAGACTAAAAATTACTAGAAAACTAGTTGAATGAAAGCCTAGGATCATGCTATTCCTTAACAATTCATTTGGAACTAATCTCTCTCTTTATACTTAAATCAATTGGTTTGTTAGCTTTATTCTTGTTTTGACATGACAAAATTGATTGAACTTAAAGAGTTTTGAAATGAATGAAAGATATTTTTTAATATGAAGAAAATCCTCAAAATAGAATTAAAGCTAAAATTAAAAGAAATGCATATTGAAATGTTTTGATTGTTTGAATATGTTCCAAATACGAACGATCATGCTCTTGAACTTGAAGAAATATTTATTACTTTTCTCAAAGATCATGTGTTTTCAAAATTCAGAGTGCCAACCCAAGAGTCAAGTTCTCAAAAGAAATGACTTGGTACTTAAATGAAAAGAAAAGCAGAATCTATTTCTTTGATTATAGTAAGAATTGCTTCTAGAAAAAAAGAAAGTCAATACTTAAGCAAAGATCAACAGTGAAGAATTAAATATGAGAAAAGAAAAATTTGGTTCTTGAAAGACAAAAGCTTTAGAACTTATGAAGAACCAACACCTCAATGACAAAGAATCGATTCTAGAGAGACAATGCAGAAAGCAAAAAAACAAAGAAGAAAGAATTGATTCTACAAGGAAAAGATTTTAAAGCACCAAAAGTACAATTTAAAAACTTGGGGACCACGAAAGACATAGTACAACTAGAAAAAAATGGAGCTGCAAAAATCAAGTTTAAATGCAAACTTTGGCACCAAACCATAGTGAAAAATCAACACCTTGAGGCACAAAAATCGATTCTCCAATATTGTAAAGGTGTCACCTTTGAACCCAATTATAAAAGAACCAACACATCAAAATAGAAGAATCAATTCTCTAAAGATAGAAAGTTACAGACTTTGTGAAGAACTGACAACTCAATAGCAAAGAATTGATTCTACAAATTCGACAAAATTTTGCAAGCTGGTTGGAATGTACAAGAAATTATTCAAATTTCCCTCCAACTGGCAAAAAATCAAAGAGGCTATAAATATCCATCTTAAGGACATTAAAAAAAGAAGAGAAAAAGAACTTGAAAAAATATAAATGATCTTTGAAGAATAAAAGAATGGAAAAACAAGAGAAAAAGGTTGTGAGTAGAAAGTTCCCATTTTTGAGCAAGCAAAGATCCTATAGATCACATTTTTATTCTTCAGCTGATCCTTCTTGAGCGTAAACCATTTTTGATCATCCATATCTTTGTGAAAGATCTCACCTTTCTAATAATAAACTTCTTTATTAACCTTTCTAGAGGTTTTGAGTTGGTGATTCGCTAGAATCCATTATTGTATTGGTTATATCATCAGGCAAAAGGTAGAGGGGTTTTGGATGATCCTTTAAAAGGCTTTATCTTGTATAAAGGTTGTGCATGATGTAGAGGTTACGTCTAATCTTGCAAAAGGCATGTTGTAAAGGTTACACCTAACCTTGTTGAAAAGGTAAGCTGATAGTGAATTTAAACTCATTGTGCTATCAAAGGAGAAGACGTAGGCATTGGAAGGCTGAACTTGTATAAAATTCCTACTGAGTACTCTTTGCTTTTCTGTTTCTTATTCAATTTATACTCTGTTTTGTGGTTTTATTCTTTCATATTATAACTTTATGTTCAAAGATTTTTGCAAAAGGGGGAATTTTATTTAACAACATATTCACTTCTCTTTTGGTAGTTTTAGGGTTTAGGGTTGAATTGCTAGCCTAGAGTTCAAATTTATCTACAAGTCTCTATCGAGATTCTTGTACAAATACCTTTCATAATTAACTAATTACATGTCGAAGTGAATCAATTAAGAAAGGTTCATTAAGTTTATGCTCTAAATTTGGCTATATGTTGTTCTTAGATATATTTCTATCCTAAATATTAATCAAATCACCTAGTGTCTAAGTGAAATGAACACATGCCAATCATATCTTGGTCTATTCTAAACTCCATTTTTCAAGTAGAATTTAGAAAGCCAAATTAATCTAATTGTTGATCAATCAATTAGAAGTAATAAGTATAGATTAGAAACAAACAAGTTAATATGTATTAATAATAAGTAAAAGAGAGAAAATATCCAAATTACATGTTGAGGTATATCAAAATCCTAGAAAAAGCAATTTAGTTCATAGTTTCTACAGTAAACATCAACATCTCAAGAAAATAAACCATTTTTACAGCCAAAGAAAGAGAGAGAAAGATAAATTTAGTGAGGGAAACAAGTTTCAGTTGCTTTTGAAGCTCGATCTTGCTTGTTTTCTTGCCTTTTTTTCTTTTGTAAAGTGTCTCTTTTTTTCCCCATAAAATTGCTTTAAAGAACATCCTTTTTTAGGCTCTAAATATTCCTATTTATATCCCCTTGAAAGCCCTAAAATTAAACCTTTGGAAAGTGCAAATTTTTAAAGCTCATGTATTGGCACCGTAACGTCAAAACTCCTTTGGTTTTCTGTTGGGGGTTATGGCATAAGGGCGTCATGATGCTTGACTCTCTAGAAATTGTATGGGGAGTAGGGGGCTTCTCGATGCCATGGCCATGACCATTTACTACCGCGACACCAAGCTCTCTTGTGCTAACCCTATTGCAATCCTTTCTCTTGTAATGCAATTTTCTCTTATTTTGAGGTTGATCTGGGCAAAATGGTAAACATGAAAGTTGTAGCTTTGTCTTTTATTTTTTGCACTAGTCTAAGAATCACATTGATTGTACTTTTACAGTGTGAGAAATGATCGAAATGCTGTATCATATTCAGGAGAAACCCTTATGTTGCCAATTTTGCACACGCAAATATACTTATTGAGCAAATAATATAAACAATAAGTCTAGAATCATATCCCAAAGGGATTTGCACCTAATTCTTCACTAAGTACTAAAATTATGACAAATTAATCTTATTCAAGTAACTCAATTTTTGTAGACAATTAGTTAAAACTAAATTCAATCAACAACTAAACTAATTAAAAAAACTAAAGATTCACAAGAGAAAGGTAATAGATTAAAACCTAGGATTATGGGTTCATTCAATAATTTATCTGATATTAGCTTCTCCTATTATTTACATTCATGGGTGGTTTTACTTACCTAGAATCCAAAGTTATTTATAAGTCTCAATCGAAATGCTTTCATGCTTACCTAACTTAATTGGGTCATTATATGTCTATGGTAGTTAATTAAATATGGTTCATTAAGCTAGTGTTCTAATTTGGCTATGTATCACAATTGGCATATGTCTATACGAATAACGAATCAAATCACCTAAGTGATGTGAACATATGCTATTCAAATATTAGTCCAATCTAAAATCTCTCTATTGAGTCTCAATTAGATTCAAAAATGAGCTAATTGTTAGACAAACAATAAAAAGCATTAAAAGCATGTTTGAATAAGTAAAACTATATCCATTCATAATAAATAAAATAGAAGCACATATCCAAATTACATTTTGAAATCCACCACAATGCTAGAAAAATAGTTCAGCTCATAATATCTAATAAAAACTTTATCCAAAGAAACTTGACCATTAATATAAGTCAAAGAAAATAAGAAAAACACAAAAGTAAAGAGAGAAAACTAATAGTTGAATCATTATAATCTTGATTCTCCCGTAAATTTTTTTTTTTGCTTTGTTTTTGGCTCTTTTTCTCTAGAGAAATTCTTTGTTGCCTCCCATGATAAACGTTTGAAAAAGGCCACTTAAATAGCCTCCAAAAGCCCTAACTTCCAAAATCCCATAAAATGCTTTTTTTAAAAAAATTCCTCGAGAGCCACACCTTTCGAAGGTTCTATGTTGAAATTTGGCTTAAAATTCTTTTCATTGCTGCGACACTAGCTTCTTGATGATTTTTCTCTATGATCCTGTTTGAATTATCCAAAATGGTAGGCATTTAAAAGAGTCAAACCACTATAAAATTTTTGTTTTTGCTTTAGTTTGTTGCATTACATTTCAAGAAAACCCATCTCAAAATTTCTTGCGCTTTGATTTACAGTCTTCACATTTTGGCTTGGTTCTTCACTAAATCTTTTTCAACCATCATCACTTACATATCTCTTGTTTGATTTGACTTGAAAAATATTTTAAGCATTTCAAAATTGATCATTTTCTTGCATTTAATTTAGTAGTTTTGCAAAAATTTACTTATACATCAAAACCCTCTTTTAAACCTATTCCACAAGCTTTGAAAATAATTTTTCTTCTCTAGGATTGACTAGCATTCCTTTATAGTCAACTGAAACATCACTATCATTTTTCAAATGTAAACCATGGGTTTAGGATCTACTATAAAAGTACAATAGTCCACTATAGCTTCTTGTTTTTGACATTGTTGAATTTTTTTGTTGGTATATGCCCTTGAGCCAATTAGATTGATCAAGGGATATAGATTGTCATTTAAAGCATGCTTAATCGCATAACTATTTGTGAAAGAGGTTTTCTTTCATGTTAGTGCATTAATAAGGAGTTATTAAGTACTAATTGGATGAAGCCCAAGGAACATAAAGGCCTTGCAAGAGAATTGTAAAGTTGTCACAATTATGAGATCACTATGCATCAAAGCTATATTCCTAAAATTGTTCCTAGTCATTGTATTATCAAGACAAGGAATTGACAATGCTCAAAAACTAGTGCATGTCAAGCCTTCTTACTTAGGAAATAACCAATTGATCTCATAAATTAAAGTATATGGGATACTTGAGGACAACATGTAGGTGCTTATTACAGAACAAGGTCACTGAACATGACCCGCTATGAGAACTCCATTTGGTATTTCACTCAAGTGCCAATGGAATATCTTCTCATGTGATAGTTGTGCAACTAGTCATTGGACTTGAGTCATTGTGTCATCTTGTATAGAAAATGACATACTTTGATTTCATCCCCTACAAGTCTAGAGGTTATTGGATGCCTAAATGGGGTGTTTTTGGGTATGCCATGAAGCATGCGAAAGTGAATGAGTGGTTAAGAGAGGATTCATTACCCCAAGTTATATGAGGGGATGTATCTCTCCTGTTCTTAATTCTCGATTAACTTGTATAAAGTCTTCGGTCAAATTATGATGAATTTGAGAAAAGTTAGTTTCCTAAATTCATAAGGTTAGTCATGAGTTATGAGAACTAATATGAAATGTTGTAAGTAGACACTTAGCCATGCTTTATGACATATTTGGGATATTTGATGAAAGGATCATATTGCACTGAAAGGCTTAGCACTGAAGGGCTTTATGAAATTCCTTAATTGACTCTTTAACATTTTGATGGTCATGATGTATTGCTAGATGCCTCTCATGATCTATAAATATAAATCAGTTATCAAATTGATATTTGATTAGGATTTATATTTATTGCCAATATGATAGAAGCCTAATGGGTCACACACATTAAGTACATGATTGAGATTCAATAAGGATAATCAATTAAATTGGACTTAATTGGAACAGACCAAAATAAATTGAGAAATTAATTAAGTTCACAAGGACTTAATTGAATTAAAATAAAACTATTATATCTAGGGTTGCAACTTTGTTTAGTTATATAAATATATTATGTTAGCAAACTAAAACTCTAAGCCTTCTTCCACTTTTCAACCATTTCATAGAATAAGAAAAGAAAAAAATAATTTTTTTTTGTTTGACAAAAATAAGATTCGGCAAGAATTTTTGGTCTTTTTGTTTAAGAAACAAAACCTGCGAGCACAAGTAAAATCTTACCTTTAAGAAGATCTTATTCGATCATTGTGTGGATTACCATTAAAGGCCAAACAATTGGGTGGCTGAAGATTTGACAAATCCTAAAGGTGAAGAAGCAAAGATTTTGGTTACGGGATTTTAAACCATCTTATTCTCTTTTCGGGGTTTCTTGCTTCATCACACATATTTTTTATTTAAATGGCTCTTGATTACGATATCTAGAATAAGGTATGTAACTTATAAACTTTTTAATATTCATAATTAATTTGAAAATTACATGAAACACAAACATTAATCTTGTAGGATTTGGTTGATTCTCTGATTAAATGCTAGTTTATTATTCCATTGCGTTAAATTTTGATTTCTTGATTATTTTCAAATTTGAGCATGAGGTGGTATACTAGTAATGGCATCAGAGCTTTTGTTTGATGTTTTCGTGTAATATGCACACTTGATTCTTGGTAATAATCAATAGGATTGATTTGTGTGTTACTTTGGTGTATATTAGTCTTGAAGAATTTCGTTAAAATCTATTTTTCTATTTTAATTCAAATCTGGGAAGCATGTAATTAATTCATTTAGACATGTTTTATAAGGTTTAAAATCATGTTTAGTTAAAGAATTAATAATTGGATTAAAAGGCTTGCAATCCAAGTTAAAACTGTATAGTTTTGAGGTGTTTTGGAGACTAATGTATTGATTATTTTTGACTAACATTGGACAAGTGTTATGAGTAGTTTTAATTGTTAAAAATTAGTTTTATCAAATTAAATTATTGTATGTGTCAACAAACTTGATTTAGTATGTAAGGGTTCATAAAAATCATGTTTTTGAGTTCCAAAACAACAAAGATTCAATGTGGAAACTTTTGGATAGTTGTGATCGGTTTTGGTGGCTTAATTCTTCATGAATGTTGTGTTTAATTGTTAAACATACTTGCTAGATATTTTCAGCAGCTTTTTCATAAGTTTGACTCATGATTTATGGAGTTTTAAGAGTACTTAACTGTCATCTATTTAATTTTGGGTTATTTAGAAGAAATAGGAAATTGTTTCCTCCTTTAAAAGTAATTCCTAAAATTAAGGATCGAATTTTAATTTTGGGCCATTCATAAAGAATAGGAAATTGTTTCCTACCTCAAAAGAAATTCTTAAAATTAAGGATAGTATTTTAATTTGAAAAATTCAAAGGAAATAGTTTCCTACTTTAGAAGAAATTCCTAAAGTTATGTGATAGCATTGAACTTTCCTTAAAATTTTGGTTTAATTAGAAGTTTTCAAAATTTGTTAAGTCACCATTTAGGTAACTTGAACAACATACAATTTAGAAAACTAATCCATGTTCTAAATGTTAGAAGCTAAAATGTTTTCTTAGATATATTTTAGGAAGTTTACATAAAATAAAGAGGATTCCAAAATTAAAAAGAGTTTTAATTATGGAAAGAATTAAAATGGAAAGTCTTAAAAACGAAAGTTTTATTTCAATGAAATTTTGATTAAGCAAAAGGAGTAAAATGTTTACTTTAAGTGTTTTGAAAACAAGAATTTCTTAAACACTAAATTGAAATAAATCAACACCAAATAATTTGAGTTTAGTACTTTAAGTGGATTAATTGATGCATTTCTCAAATAACACACAAGATCACCAAGTGATATTTAGCTTGCATTTATTTCTATGCTTTTGATTATGATTATAAAGCATGAGGATAATTATGGACTAAGACCTTGGAAGATTAGGTCATGGATGGTTAAATTTGTTTCTCATTATATTTATTTTAAAATAAGGTCTACACACCTTGCCTTATCTCTATTTTACTGGATTGTAAAATTCTTTTGTCACTTAACTCCCCTTGAATGTAACTTGAGATTTGTTGATTATAAAATGTAATTACTTATATCAAAGTGTAAAACTAGAGTTAGATAGAAAAATTTTTGTAACTTGAAGATGAAGATCCAAAGGTGCCATGGAGATTACAAGCAAAACTTGAAAATGATGTTTGTAAAATTTCCTAGGAATTTGACCAACTAATTTCTTAATGGCTCAAGGAAATTAGAATTAGTAAAGTCCATAATCATCCTAGTAGTTGGCATGAGAGAGATTTATATTTCAGTAAATATATATATGATACATGTGAAATGCGATAAATGTTGTGCATGTCAATAACGTCAAATCAATGATACCTTAATTAATAAATAAAATCTCCCACTAATATATTGAGTTAAAAAGTTTTCACTATACAACAAAATAACCAGGCTACTTTTTTAATTGGAGGCTTGTTGAGTCACTCAAGGCCAAACTTTTACACAAGTATGCTTGAGTTATTCGTGGGTCTTACTCAACTAGTACCATGTTGTTCGAATGTGTCACACATGACTACATAGTATTAGAGGCATAGTTAGGTAAAATCTATATGATACATTTAGACAAATAGTTGTCACCTAACTGATCTAAGATACAATTGGTAAACTAAGTTAGCTACCGAATTAGTTTCATATGGCTTGTTGAGTCACTCGATCATGGTGGGATGAAAAAGGTCTTAGCTCAATAAGAAGTTTAAAGCTTAAATTTTTTGAAATAGTAGATGAGGGCTATTATTTTGATAAAATATTGAAAATAATCATATAAGATGCTAAAACCTTATCTTTATGAGTATATAATTTGCGTTAATGACTAATAATCATATATGTTCGCTTATATAGGATATAAATCTGTCATGGTGAATAGTTTGTCACTTACAAGCATACTTGATGCAAACAAGTTGACAGGCCCAAATTTCATTGATTGGTTTCACAATATCAAGATTGTCTTGAAACAAGAGAAAAAAGCTTGCATCCTAGATGGTCTTATTCTGGAAAAACCTTGCAATGATGCTACAAATGAGAAAAATGAGGCCTATAGAATTTATATGGTTGATCTCGATCAAGCCACATGTGTGATGTTGGCTAATATGGCTCAAGATCTTCAAAAGCAACACGAAATTGTAAATGCTCTAGATATTATTCTAAACCTTAGAGAAATGTTCAATAAGGAAAGTCACATAGAAAGATTCGACATTTCAAAGGAATTATTTCAATGTAAGATGTTTGAAGAAAGCCCAATAAGGCCTCATGTGCTTAAGATGATAGGTTATATGACTCGACTTGAGCAATTGGGTTGGGTTATGGATCATGATTTAAGCATAGACCTTGTACTTTCTTTGCTACCAGAGAGCTATTCACAATTTGTGTTGAACTTCAACATGAACAAGATTGAGGCAACCTTTTCGAGTTTATTGAATATACTCACATAGGTTGAGAACATCATACTGAAAGAGAAGACTTCAATTTATCATGTTTCTTTTAAGAAAAATAAAAATAAGAAAAGAAAATATTTTAAGAAAGACAAGGGTGAAAAGGCATTAACTTCAAAAGGTATGAAGCCTATTGGAAGAGTGAAAAGCATAGGGATAATGACAAATGCCATTTCTGTGGCAAACTTAGGCATTAGAGGCGCAATTGCAAGGATTATCTTGAATCCATCAAAGAGAAGAAATAAAAAGAAGTTTCCAGTTTAGGTTTGAATCACACGATGATTTATTTTTCTCTACTTGGCATATGATACCTTACTCTTTATTAATGGTTTTAATATGTATGATATTGAAGGAACTAATGACAAGGAGCAGTGAAGAATAGGATCATGAAATGGACAACCTTAGTTGATGGTTATCAAGCTTGTTAACCTAGATTAAATTGTGGAACAATAAATAATTTTAGAACATTGAATGTTTTCATGATATGATTGTCAAGATGAGATGTTTTGGTTTTGGGCCTAGGGCTAAATATTTTATTTTATGTTTAGGAAACATATATTTATATTTGCTTATATATATTTATATATTTACATTACATCTCATTTTAGTTTGGAATTGTTCTAAATTATTTATCCTTAAGTATAACCTTGCGTATATAATAATCAATACTAAGTCATAATAATAAGATCATTGTGAGATTATTTTTCTTTTGATTATGAATCAAAAAAGAAATTAATGAGATGACTTAGACAAAATTGCATCATCACTCAATGAATTCAAAATAGGATTATGAACATATTTAGTGAAGGATTCTTAATGAAATCTTGGATCTAAATTAAGATTTCTTAGAACTAAATAACTATTGATTATCGCATTGAATTCATAAGAGATGAATCACAAAGCATTCTAAACCCAGTTAACTGCATGATATAATCTTTGAGAGGATTTCATCCCATAACCAATGACGAATGACTAATGACATGTAAGTATACATAAAAGTTATGGATATAATGCCCCAAAGGAAGGTAAATAAGTTAACTTTGTAAAATTTCTATACATGATAAAAATAGTGGGAGCTAATGACAATTTAAAGGTCAAGAGTCACGAAATTATAAACTCCAATAGATAAGATCTATGCACAAAAATTGATTTAATGGATGCATAAAGATGCATAATTCATCTATTAAACACAAACCATTAGTAGAATGCATATTGATGCACGACTCATATAAGATGAGTCTACTAAATAATCTTACATGAATGATTAGATAATAATATCTATTTCATGTAATAAATTCAAAATAGTTGAATACATTGAATAAGATAAATATATTTTATGCACATCATAAGGTTAGTGGGAGTAAGATAAGTTATTTATTCAAAGTGTATCACATACATTTGCTAGTCCATGAAAAACAAAATGGGACTAAAAAGTTAGAACCTAAAACAGGACTCAACAAAAGAGTTTAAGATGACATGTTAAAGGAGTTTAACATAGAGAGAATCCTAAATCTTAAAAGTGGCATAAAGTTATGATTGAGCAATTGTATTATAATGGTTCCAAAAGAAAAGATAATTGTATGATTGCATCTATACTCAGATACAACCTTTTGTTTAGATTACAAAAGAAAAGATATTTGGATCATTAGTTTAATAAACAAATAAATGATTCCGAGTTACTAAAGTAACAACAAGAGGCATAATAAGAAAATCAAGATCTCGTTGTGATCTAAATTAGTATTTCAATTATGACAATGGAGATTGTCAAACATATATATTAACATATTCTCAAATATTGCAATTTGAGTTGTCTTAGTAGAGACACAATCAATAAGAAAAAAAGTTTGATAATAGATATGTTAGCAATTAACTCAAGTGCAAGTGGGAGATTGTTGGTACATACCCTTGAGCCAATTGGATTGGTCAAGGGATACAGATGGTCATTTAATGCATACTTAATCGTATAACTATATATAATAGAGGTTTTCCTTCATATTAGTGCAATAATAAGGAGTTATTAAGTATTAATTAGATGAAGCTCATGGAACGTAAAGGCCTTGTACGAGAATTGTAAAGTTGTTACAATTATGAGATCACTATGAGTCAAAGCCGCATTTCTAAAATTATTCCTAGTCACTGTATTGTCAAGATAAGGCATTGACAATGCTCAAGACTGGTACATGTTAAGCTTCTTATTTAGAAAGTAAGTAATCGATCTCATAAATTGAAGTGTATGGGATGCTTGAGGATAACATGTAGGTGCTTGTTAAAGAACAAATTCAACCAACATGACCCACTATAAGAACTCCATTTGGTATTTCACTCAAGAGTCTATGGAATATGTTCTCATGTGATAGTTGTGCAATTAGTCTTTGGATTTAAGACACCAGGTCATCTTGTATGGAGAACAACAAGTTTTGATTTCATTATATACGAGTCTAGAGGTAACCAAATGCTTTAACAGGGTGTTTGAGTGGTCAAGAGAGGATTCATCACCCCAAGTGATGTGAAGGGATGTATTTCACTTGCTCTCAATTCTTGATTAACTTGTATAAAGACTTTGGCCAAAGCATGAAGAATTTAAGAAAAGTTAATTTCCTAAATTCATAAGGTTAGTCATGAATTGTGAGAACTACTATGGAATGTTATAAGTAGACACTAAGCCATGCTTTATGATATATCTTGGATATTTGATGAAAATATCGTATTGCACTGAGAAGTTTATCACTAAAGGGCTTTGTCAAATTCTTTAATCGACTCTCTAACATTTGGGTGATTATGAAGTATTGCTAGATGTCGCTCATGATCTATAAATATAAATCAATTATCAAATTGATATTTGATTAGGATTTATATTTGTTGCTAACATGTTAAAAGTCTATTGGGTCACACACATTAAGTGACATGATTGAGATTTAGCAAGGATAATCAATTAAGTTGGACTTACTTAGAATAGACCAAAATAAAGTAAGAAATTAATAAAGTTCACAAGGACTTAATTGAATTAAAATACAACTATTGTATCTAGGGTTACAACTTTGTTTGACTACATAAATATGTTATGTTAGGAAACCAAAACTCTAAGTGTCCTGCCACTTTTCAACCGTTTCATAAAATAAGAAAAGAAAAAAAAAATTGTTTTCTTTGTCTAACAAAAATAAGATTTGGAAAGAATTTTTGATCTTTTTGTTTTAGAAATAAAACTAGCTATCACAAGTAAAATCTTACCTTTGAGAATATCTTATTCGGTCACTATGTGGATTACCATTAGAGGCCAAACACTTGAGTGCCTGAAAATTTGACAAATCTTAAAAATGAAAAAGCAAAGATTTTGTTTGCAAGATTTTAGACCATCTTATTCTCTTTGCGGGGTTTCTTGCTTCATCACAAGTGTTTTTTGTTTAATTGGCTCTTGATTACGATATATAGAGTAAGGTATGTAACTCTTAAACTTATGAATATTCGTAATTAATTTAAAAGTTACATGAAAAATACAAACATTGATCTTGTAAGATTTAACTATTTCTCTAATTAAATGCTAGTTTATTGTTTTGTTGCATTATATTTGATTTCTTGATTGTTTTCATGTTTGACCATGATGCCGAATCCTTCCATTTTTAGTATCTAATTTGATAGGATTTGAGCTCATGTTCGAGCATGAAATTACTCATGAAATTAAAAATATAACGTAGTGGAAAAATAAACTATGCATTTAATCAAAGAAATAACCGAATCCCACAAGATCAAAGTTGTGTTTTCTCTTGTAATTTTCAAATTAATTATAAATATTTATAAGTTTAAGTATTACATACTTTACTTTAGATATCGTAACCAAGAGCCAATTTAATCCAAAAGGCTTGTGATGAAGCAATTAACTTGAAAAGAGAACTAATCAGTCTGAAATCCTGCAGTCAAAATATTTGCATCTTTACCTTTAAGATTTATCAAATCTTTAGCCACCCAAGTGTTTGGCCTCTAATAATAATGCACATAGTGACCAAATAAGACTTTCTCAAAGGTAGGATTTTACTTGTGCTAGGAAATTTTTTTTATAACAAAAAGAGAAAAAGTTCTTATCGAATCTTATTTTTATCAGAAAGAAAAACTCTTTTTCTTTTTCTTATTTTTACAAAACTACTTACACTACTAAAAAAATAAGCATTGCTAATGGAATCAATTTTTTCGATAATATTTCGACGGTAATTATTGACGAATTACCGACGAGGGAAGAATATGAGAAAAACAAACAGATTACCGATGAAAAATATCGATGGAACTCAATCAACTGGTAATCCATCGGTAATATAATGGAACGCATGAATAGCAAAATGGCATAAAAATTATGGAAAAATTATTCAGTCGGTAATATTTTTTTGATAGAATTTACCAACTATTTTACCGACTGACTAATTGGTTGGTAATTTAGTGAGATATTGTAACATTACTGATAGATTTGTTGACAAAAATTTTGTTAGTATTATTTTTTAATTTATCGATAGAATATTTCGTTAGTAATAAATAGTTAAAATTCGCAAGTGAGAGTTTTCCCCTCATCTATCCCTATTTCAATTACCAACAGAAGATTTCGTCGATAAGTAAAATAAAAATGCTCACACGGGATTTTTCCCTTGATTTCTCCCTTTACTTATTTATCCTTTTTCTCTTCTCTCCTTTTTGCTCTCTCTTCACTCCCTTCTGCTCTCTCTTCACTCTTCGGCTACCTTACTGCTCGCCCCACCTAAGCGCTTCCTCTGTCACCAACCACCACCTTGCCTCCCACTTTCAAGACCCCTTCCTCACACTTCTCTTATTTCTCTAATCGCCCCCTTCCATTTAACTCTCTCGATTTTGCTTTGGCTGGTGCTATGTTTATGTTGCCTAGAATGTAAGGTTTTCTTACTCATAATTTACCGTATATTTGGGCTTAGATTTAGTTATTATATTTGGGAATAATCTTGTTGTTAGATTTTGTTGATAATTAGGGTTTAGGTTTCCTTGTACTTTGAGATTGTTGCTGGTATTTTGGTTGTCCATAGTGTTGATTCGTGATTGTTGTTTATATTTTGGGAATAATGTGTTGATTCATGGTTGGATTGATTGATTGCTAGTCTTTTGTATTAATTCTAGTTGTATATGTGATTCACTGTTGCTGGTATTTTAATTAGGAATAATGTGTTGGTTCATGGATTTTGGTATTTTGGTTGTTGAATGTGTTGATTCATGGTTGTTGTTTATATTTTGGGAGTAATGCATTGATTCATGGTTGAATTGATTGATTGCTAGCATTTTGTATTAATTCTAGTTGTTTATGTGATTAATTGTTGCTGGTATTTTAATTGGGAATAATGTGTTGGTTCATGGATGCTGGTAGCTGTTAAATATGTTGATTCATAGGCATAAGTGAACATACATGGATTTTTAGGCATGAAATCTTTTAAACTTTTAGTGATTAAGAAAATTAGTAAGGTTTTATTAAATATAAATATAGTAATAAAAAAATTAGTAATTAAGCAATTAAGAAAATTAGTAAATACCTTAAAATTTATAATTATTTAATTAAGGTTTTATTAAATTTATGAAAGAATTTCACTAGTCAAATGAAAAATTGTTTTAGTAATTAAGGAATTAGTTAAATTAGTTATTAAGAAATAAATTAAATAAGTAATATTAGATAATATTTTATTTAATTAAATTAATTAAGGGTTTAGGGAATTAATTACATAATTTAATTAATTATGAATAATCATATATTGATAATTAAGCAATTAATTAAATTAGTTAATTTAGTAAAATTTAGGGTGCATTTAAAATGATTAAGGATACATTAAATTGATTAAATGTTTAGCAATTAAGCAATTAACTGAATTAGTAATATTATTTTATTTTTAAATTTTTTAAATAAATTAAGATGTTAATTAATGTGTTAATTAAATAATTTATTTAATTAAGTAATGTAAAGCGTTATAAGTAATTAAACAATTACTTAAATTTGTGATATTATAAATAAATAATTAAATTAATGAAATGAAGAAGTGTTTGAGTACTTAAGCAATTAACTAAATTACTAATATTATTTAATTGTAAAAATATTTAAATACATTAAGGTGTTAATGAGTTAATTAACTAATTATGAAGAATCTTGAATTACTAATTAATCAATTAATTAAATTACTAAATTTAGTAAAGTATGAAATTATTTGAATTAATTAATGTTTTATTTAATAAAATAAATAATTAAATTAATCAAATGAAAAAATGCTAGTTCTACCTAAGCAATTAACTAAATTAGTAATATTATTTAATTTTAAAACTATTTAAATAAGTTAAAGTGTTTAGTGAGTTAATTTAATCAATTATTTAAGGTTTAGGGTTTAATGTAATACATTATAATTAGTAATTAAATAAGTAATATTATATAATATTAAATTTATTTGATGTATTTCTCTAACTTTTGATAGATTAAATTTCTATAGGACGAAGGGGTGGTCACATGAACAAGTTTGCAATTGAAAGTTCTATGGTACATATGAGTTCAAACTTCTTTCTTTTCTCCAATTAAAACTTAAATAAAAAATCTAAGGTTTAGTTTTAATATTTGAGAAGTACGTGATTTGCAAAAGCTAAAGTTATGGCGTCCTATCGTGGCCAGAGATCAAATGCTCATAGCAGCCATCACTTTAGGTACAAAAAATCTCATTTGTTCATGATAATTCTCAAAAATGCTATGTAACATAAAAAACTGGTGAGTAATCTTTTCTCAATTATAAAACATGATTTTATTATTAATTAAATAATTAATTAATTGAGAAAAGATTACTCACCAGTTTTCTATGATCAATAGCATTCTTGAGAATTATCTTAAAGAAATAAGCTTTTTTGGACATAAAGTTGAGGCTGCCATGATCATATGTTTAGCCATTGTAGAAAGTTATAGCTCTTGTTTTTGTAAATTGTTAATCTAAGTTTTAATTTGAAAAAAAAAATTTACCAATGAAATTACAAACGAAATTTTTCGTCAGAAAATATCGATGGAATTTTCAATGTAATTTTCGTCAAAAAATACAAATGAAAATTAACACAAAATTCTCCAATTACCAACTAAAAGATTGACCAACGGAGCAAACCTTTTACCAATGAAATTATCGATGAAAAATTTGGTTAGTAAATTATTAACAAAATTTTTTGTTACCGATGGAATTGCTTTTATCGATGGCGGTATCTGTGACTAAATACCAATAGAAATTTCTGTCTGTATTTCTATTGGTAATGTAACATTCAGACGAAATCATAACTATTACCAACAAAATTTTTCATCGATAATACTCTGTTTTTTGGTAGTGTAAGAAGTCGTTGGAGCCTTAGAGTTTTTAGTTGGCTAATATAAAATATTTATATAACCAAAATAAGTTGTAACCCTAGATACAATAGTTGCATTTTAATTCACTTACGTCCTTGTAAACTTAATTAATTTTTCACTTAATTTTGGTCTATTCCAATTAAGTCCAACTTAATTGGTTATCCTTATTTAATCTCATTCATGTCACTTAATGTGTGCAACTTATTGGACTTCTAACATGTTAGCAAAAAATATAAATCCTAATCAAATATCAATCATGTCACTTGATGTGTGTGACCTATAGATCATAAGTGGCATCTAGCAATATGTCATGACCACCCAAATGTTAAAGAGTCAATTAAAGAATTTAACAAAGCCTTCTAGTGACAAGCCTCTCAGTGCAATACGGTTCTTTAATAAAATATTCCAGATATGTCATAAAGCATGGCTTAGTGTCTGCTTATGACAGTCCATATTAGTTCTCATAATTCATGACTAACTTTATGAATTTAAGAAACTAACTTACCTTAAATTCATCATGCTTCGGCCAAAGGCTTTATACAAGTTAATCAAGAATTGAGAACAAGTGAGATACATCCTTTTATATTACCTGGTGTGATGAATCCTCTTTTAGCTACTCATTCACCTTCACATGTTTCATGGCATACCCAAACCACTTAGTTTAGGCATCTAGTCTCCTCCAAACCCATAGGGTGAAATCAAAGTAAGTTATTCCCCATACAAAATGACTTGGTGTCTCAAGTCTGAAGACAAGTTATATGAATATCACATGAAAACATATTCCATAGACACTTAAGTGAACTACCAAATGGAGTTCTCAAAGCAAGTCATGCTCAATGAACTTATTCTTTATCAAGCACTCGCATGTTATCCTCAAGTATCCCATATACTTCAATCGATGAGATCGATTGCTTACTTTCCAAGTAAAGAAGCTTAACATCTACTAGTCTTTGAGCATTATCAATGCCTTGTCTTGACATTAAAATTTTAGGAACAATTTTTGGAGCATGGCTTTGATGCATAGTGATCTCATAATTGTAACAACTTTACAATTCTCTTATAAGGTCTTTATGTTCCATGGGCTTCATCCAATTAGTACTTAATAACTCTTTATTATTACACTGACATGAAGGGAAACCTCTATCACATATAGTTATGAGATTAAGTATGCATTAAATGACAACATATATTCCTTAACCAATCCAATTTGCTCTAAGGCATATACCAACAATCTCTCACTTGCACACTTGAGCCAATTGCTAATGTATCTAATATCAAACTCTGATGCTTAGCAACTGTGTCTCTAATAGGATAACTCAAATTGTAATATTTGGGAATATATTAATTTATAAGTTTGACAATCTCGATCATCATAATTGAAATACTAATTTATATCACAATGAGACCTTGATTCCATTATTATGGCTCTTGTTGTTACTTTAACAACTTGAAATCATTTATTGGTTCATTATACTAATGATCCAAATATCTTTTCCTTTGTAGCCTAAACAAAAGGGTTGTATCCGATTATAGATATAATCATGCAATTATCTCTTGTTTTGGAACCATTCTAATACAATTGCTTAATCATGACTTCATGTTACTTTTAACATTTAGGATTCTCTCTATGTTAAACTCTTTTAACATGTTATCCTACATTCTCTTGTTGAGTCCTCCTTTGGGCACTAACTCTTTAGTCCCATTCTTTTTTCTTAGACTAACAAATGTATCTTACACACTTTTAATGAGAAACATATCTTACTCCCACTAACCTTATGATTTGTACAAGACACGCTTATCTTATTCAATATATTTAACTATTTTGAATTTGTTACATTAAATAGAGATTATTATCCAATCATTCCTATTGGATCATTTAGTGGACTCGACTTATATGAATAGTGCATTAATATGCATTCTACTAAAAGTTTGTATTTAATGAATGAATTATACATCTTTATGCATCCCATTAAATCAATCTTTGTGCATAGATGTTATCTATTAGATTTCATAATTTCATGATCCTTGACCTTTAAAGTGTCATTAGCTTCCCTATTTCCATCATGTATAGAAATCTTACCAAGTAAACTTACTTACTTTCCTTTGTTATATCCATAACTTTTATGTATACTTACATATCATAAGTCGTTCATCATCGATTATGGGATGAAAGCCTCTCAAAGCTTAGTTCATGAGATTAACTAGGTTTGGAATGCTTTGTGATTCATCTTTTATGAATTCAATATGATAATCAAGTGTTATTTAGTTTTAAGCAATCTTAATTTAGATATTTTATCTCAATAAGAATGCTTCTTAACTAAATCTGTTCATAATCCTATTATGAATTCATTGAGTTTGGACTTAATTTTATCTAAGTCATCTCATTAATTTCCTTTTTGATTCATAAACAAAAGAAAAATAATCTCACAATCATCTTATGACTTAGTATTGATTATCATGTACGTAAGGTTATACTTAAGGATAAATAATTTAGAACAAAATAAAATGAGATGTAATGTAAATATATAAATATATATAAGTTAGGCATCTCATGCTAACAAAATATAAATCTGTGTTTCCTCAACATAAAATAAAACATCTCATCTTGGCAAACATACCATGAAAACATTCAATGTTCTAAAATTATTATTGTTCCACAATCTAATATAGGCCAACAAGCTTTATCACCATCAACTAAGGTTGTCGCCTTCATGGTCCTATTCTTTATTGGTCCTTGTCTTCTATTCCTTCAATATGTCATACATATTAAAACCAAATAGTGAAAAATAAATCATCATATGATTCAAACTTGATGTGGAAGCTTCTTTTTGTTTCTTCATTTTGATGGATTCATGATAATCCCTACAATTACAATTCCAATGCCCTGATTTGCAACAAAAATGGCATTTCTTATTGTCTTTGTCTTTCTTCACTCCACCAATAGGCTTTATACCTTTCGAAACTGATACGATTTAACCTTTGTCTTTCTTAGAAAAGTTTCTTTTCTTATTTCTTTTTCTTATAAAAGACAAGATGAACTAACAACTTCTCCTTTGTAATGGTGTTCTTATCCTATGTAAGCATATTTAATAAGCTTGAAAGGGTCACCTCAATCTCGTTCATGTTAAAATTCTACACAAATTGTGAATAGCTCTTTGTCGGTAAAAAAGGTACAAGGTTTAGGCTCAAATCATGACCCATGGTCCAATCCAATTGCTCAAGTCGAGTGATATATCCTATCATCTTTAGCACATGAGGCCTTACTAGGCTTCCTTCAGATATCTTACATTAGAATAATTCCATTGAAATGTCAAATCTCTCTATGCAACTTTCTTTATCAAACATTTCTTTAAGGTTTAGGACAATATCTAGGGCAGTCATAGCTTCATGTTGCTTTTGAAGATCTAGAGCCATACTAGCCAACATCACACATGTGGCTTGATCAAGATCATGTATATAAATTTTATAGGCCTCATTTTTCTAATTTGTAGCATCATCGCTAGGTTCCTCAAGAACAGGACCATCTAAGACATAAGCCTTTTCCTTTTGTTTCAAGACACTCTTTATATTTCGAAACCAATTAATAAAATTTAGGCTTGTCAACTTGTTTGCTTCAAGTATGCTTCTAAGTGACAAACTGTTCACCATGATCGATTTATATTCTATATAAACCAACATACATAAAGCTTAGTTATTAATGCAAATTATGTAATCATAAAGACAAGATTTTTGAATCTTATATGATTATTCTAAATAGTTAGTAAAAATAATAGCCTTCCTCTAATATTTTTAGAAATTTAACCTTTAAACTTTTTATTGAGCTATTACCCCCCTTTCATCCCACCATGACCTTGAGTGACTCAACAAGCCATACTGAAACTAATTAGGTAGGTAACTTAGCTAACCAATTGTATCTTATACAACCCCTAAATCAGTTAGGTGACAACTCCTTATCTAAATGTATCATATGCATTTTGCCTAACTATGCCTCTAACACTATGCAATCATTTGTGACACATCCAAACAACATGGTACTAGTTCAGTAAAACCCACCAATAACTCAAACGTACTCGTGTAAAAGTTTGGCATTGAGTGACTCAACAAGCCTTCAATTAAAAGAGCAGCCTGGCTATCTTATTATATGGTAGAAGGCAATCTTTCTTTCTCAATATATTAATGAAGGATTTTATTTATTAATTCATTAATTAAGGTCTCTTTGATTTGACATTGTTGATATGCATAACATTTATCGCATTTCACATATATCATAGATATATATATACATTGAAAAATAAATCTATCATATACCAACTACTAGGATGATTATGGGCTTGACTAATTCTAATTTCCTCGAGCCATTAAGAAAATTAGTTGGTCAAATTCTTAGGGGATTTTACAAACAACTTTTTCAAGCTTTTCTTGTAATCTCCTTAAATCTCCATCTTCAAGTTACAATAATTTTCTTATCTAACCCTAGTTTTACACTTTGATTGAACTAATTACATTCTATAATCAAGAAACCTCAAGTTACACTCGAGGGGAGTTAGGTGAGAAAAGAATTTTACAACCCAGAGAAAATAAAGCTAAAGGCAAGGTGCACAGACCTTATTTTAAAATAAACATCATGAGCTAATCTTTTAAGGTCTAAGTCCATAATTATCCTTATGCTTCGTAATCACAATCAAAAGCATAGAATAAATGCAAGCTCAATATCACTTTGTGATCTTGTGTGTTATTTGAGGAAAGCATCAATTAACACACTTAAAGTGCTAGACTCAAATTACTTAGTATTGTTTTATTTCAATTTAGTGTTTAAGAAATCCCTATTTTCAAAACACTTAAAGTAAACATTTTGCTCCTTTTGCTTAAATAGAAATTCATTGAAAATAAAACTTTCCATTTTAAGATTTTCCATTTTAATTCTTTCCATAATTAAAACTCTTTTTAGTTTGGAAACCTTTTTGTATTAGGTAAACTTACTAAAATGTATCTAAGGCAACATTTTAATTTCTAACATTGAGAACATGGATTAGTTTCCTAAATTGTATCTTATTTAGGTTACCTAAATGGTGACTTAACAAATTTTGAAAACTTCTAATCAAACCAAAATTTTAAGGAAAGTTCAATGCTATCACAAAACTTTAGAAATTTCCTTTAAAATTGGAAACTATTTCCTATGAATTTTTCAAATTAACTAACATTTATAATATTGATTAGTTTCCTAAATTGTATCTTGTTTAAGTTACCTAAATGGCGACTTAACAAATTTTAGAAACTTTTTGTGAAACTAAAATTTTAAGGAAAGTTTAATGCTATCACATAACTTTAAGAATTTCTTTAAAAGTACGAAATTATTTCTTAGGAATTTCCCAAATTAAAATGCTTTCTTTAATTATAAAAAATTCTTTTAAAGTAGGAAATAATTTCTTTTTCTTTATGAATCACCCAAAATTAAATTTTATTCTGAATTTTAGGAATTGCTTTTAAAGTAGGAAACAATTTCTTATTCTTTATTAATGACCCAAAATTAAAATAGATAGCATTTAACTGCTCTTAAAACTCCAAAAGTCATGAGTCAAACTCATGAACAAAGTTGTTGGAAATTTCTAGCAAGTATGTTTAAACACAAAATCCATGGAGAATTAAGCATCCAAAATTGATCATAGTTGCCCAAATTTTTTTGCATTATATCTTTGTTGTTTTGAAACTCGAAAACATGATTTTATAATTCTTTTTCATACTAAATGAAGTCCGATCGAACATGTAGTAATTTAATTTAATAAAACTAATTTTTAACAATTAAAAATTGCTCATAACACTTACCCACTGTTAGTAAAAATAATCGGCACACTAGTCTCCAAAACACCTCAAAACTATTCGATTTTAACTTAGCTTTGCAACACTTTTATTCCATTCATTAATTTTTCACTGAAACATGATTTTGAACTTTTTAAAATATATTTTAGTGACTTAAACACATATTGTCCATATTTGAATTAAAACAGAAAAATCAAATTTTAATGAAAGCCTTTAAAACCGATATATACCAACTCAACACTCAAATTAATCATATTGATTATCAGCAAACCAAGGGTCTGATACAACTGTTGGGATTCGAGCTATTGCTCAAACATGAAATTAATCATGAAATTAAAAGTATAATGCAGCGAAAAAATAAACTATGTAATTAATCATAAATCATCTCATCTCCGAGATATTAAACACAACATCGTTAATTGATAATCAATATTTAAAGCACTGAAAGCTTTTAATCAAATAGGTGAGCTACAGAAAAACTAGTATTTCTCACCATGCGAAAAACTATGTACATGAAAACCTAAAGAGATATCACTCTCGAGTAAGTGATAGAAATAAAAATCTCATGGACTCGCTTCCACGTAATAACATCTGGGAGCTCCACTCCATCAGATCCCCACAGCCATAGCAGTTTCAACGATGTTGGTCGACATCGGAGAAATCAGGTGGTCGCAACCACGTATATCACTTATGGCCTAGCCACATATATCAACCCGTGGCCTTGCCACGTATATCACAAACCATGGCCCTAGCCATGTCTAATAGCCCGTTGGTGACCTAAAGTCTCTCTAGCTAGAGCTCACTTATGCACAAGGGTCACACTTAACCGAACTGACAACCGACCTACTCTTGAATCTCTCAGTTTGATAAAACCATTTAAAAGCCAAATCGGGTTTTCAAAGGATTATTCCAAAACATTTTCAAAATACCAATCACAGTAACATGATAAAACCTTGTTTTTGTAAGACTTTACATTATAAACCTTTTGCATGAGATTTAAATGTCAAATCAACATGGTGAGCATAAAAATCATTCATGAATGCATATCACACAATCAATAAGGCACATTTTGATAGAAATTATAATAAAAAGCTTGTTTCCTTGTTTAAAATCCTTTATGTATATAACTTATACATATATAGTCAAAACACTTTCAAACATTAAGGCATTCACAATCCCTTAGCATTTCTACCAGCTCATGCTTTTCACAATTTAGTGCTTAAAGTAAACCAATGCATATATATATATATATATAATTAAGGAAATTTTAAAATGGACACCCCCTATTCACCTTACAATAGCGGGACGCTACGTCGCTATTAACTTAAGTGCATATCTAGCTAATTCTATTTGTCGGTCACCTGTTACCTCCTCCGACATCCCACTACGACAAACATTTCCTAGCAACAAATTAAACTCAATATGCTTAATCATACACATATATGGGTAGCAGCTTGATTAATGATTGCTTAACCAAATTTCATATTTTTCATCAACCTCAACCATAAGCAGTTTAACAATCATTCCACATATTATCAACTGTTCATAACCAAAACAACACAATTTGGACACATTGCATGCTCACCTCTCGGTTTTAACTTGAGTCCCACATATGATTCGCAATTTCCTCCCATCCATGGTCATCATTGCTACCACAAACATAAACAATTGGCACACATCTCATTTCTCTTGTTTACTTGTGATTTTAAAACTAAAATACTCACCTATTGCTTAACTATCTCCAAAACCACCATGCATTCCAAGATTGATCCACATGCATGCATCTATTTCTTTCAAATCTTGGAGGACCTTTGCTGCCACAAACATTCTCACACAATTGTCAACTCATTTCCTTAAGAAATCATAACCAAAATCAAGGTTCTACTTACCTTCCTTAGCTTGGAATCACTAGGCCGAACCTCCCATGCCTTCCTAAAGCTCCAACCATGATCTGCAAGAAAAAACCTTTCAGTTTTTGTCCCAACTTCCACAAAATCGAGCCTCTTTCAGGCCCTTTTTACTCAACTCTTTCTTCTTTTCTCACTTTGTTTCCAAGCCAATCCTTTCTCTTTTTCTTTCCAAAGGTGCGGGTTTTCTTAAGGCAAAGTCATTTTGCCATTCCTTGGTGTGGGCGGATTCTCCCAAGCTCCCCACACTCAAATTTCCTTTTCTTTCTTCTCCTATGGGCGAATTGCCTAAAGTTTGGTCATTTTGTCATTTTTCTTTTACTTTCATGTGGTTAAAATCACAAAGTAAAAAGGCTTTTGAAACCTTTTCACCCACCACCATCATTGTTCATTCTTTTTCCATTATTTTATTTTCTTTTCTCTTTACATGTCATGCCAATCAATTCTTCTCTTTGTTATTATCACCACCTCCCATTAGTGGTTTGTTCATGCAATGTTTCCTTTTATTTCATTTGCATTACATTTCACATGTATTTTATTGCATTTCACTTTCATTTCCTTTTAATGCCACCATATCACCCAATAATATTTCATGATATAATTATACCTTTTCCTTTTCAAATCACATTACCATCCTTATGTTGGTTACTATGGGCTATCCTTACCAAACCATGGTTTTCTCCTATTTAAATACTTTTTATTCCTTTTTCTTTTTATCAACTTTCACATGGTGGGGTCCCATATGTTCCCCACTAACTTCCTTCTTTTCTAATGCAATGATTTACATGTAATAGTGAATTTGGCATGCACATCTCATATTCCACATAATCTAACCTTCCTTGGTTAGTAAATGTCCATTTAATTAAAATTACACATATGTCCTCAAATTTTTCCTTATTTACCATTTAACCTTTCAAACTTTCATCCTTTACAATTTGGTCCTTCAAACATGTTTTAAACTCCAATTTTATTCTATCTTCCTTCCTTTACATGTGTACAAATAAAATATAAAATTTACATCTTGTCAAGGTGTCGCCATAATATTTAAATATATATTTACCCGCTATAGCTTAATTTAATAAAAGCAAGCGGGTCCCACTAACATAATTTTTCTTCAAAATTCTTTTTTACTTATTCTTCTCCACTTAGATTAGTCATATAATCCTCTCTTATGGCTAATTTCGATAATAAATAAAATATTAATATTTTAATATTATTTTATTGTAAATTTTTTCATTTGTCTCCTCAAGACCCAAAATGTCTCACTTTGTCTCGGTTCACCTCCGATTCACCTTTTAACTTGCTAATTCATCCTCGATAAGAATATTATTATTTAATTACTATTTTCTAACGTATGGAATATTTTATTCTAAACTATGTCTTTCACCCTTCATCACTTTTAAACACTCTAATTAACCTCAATTGGTATTTGATAAGCTCTATTAGCCACCATATCTGAGTATGAGGTGTGACAAGGGGGGTGAGTCTCATTGACTTAGTGATCATCGACACCGTGAGTAGGGCGTAGATGGAAAATAAGCCTAGGATATAAAATTTGAGTATTAAAATATAAGAGTATATTCAAACAATTCATCTAAAAAAGGGATTTGTCCATTACATGAAAAACCAATAATTTTAGTGCAACATAGTCCTTTAAAAATAAATGTATTGAAATCAATGCAAATGAGAGATTTCTACCCTCGAAAATCATTCAGCAGCTTAACTCAAATCAATCCAACATAAACACGCATGCTCCCGTGAAATCAAGCATTATCAAAGTTTATACACAAATTTGCAATTTACTTCATCCTTGAGATATTAAATATAAAGTCATAGTATAATTAGGGGAGATGCAAAAGAACTATTAATTCTCACCATGCAAAAGAATACATGTTTGAAAACCCAAAGAGATTTCACTCTCGAGTAGGTAATCATAGCAATCAACTCGTGGACCCGCTTCCACGTAATAACATCTGAGTGGCCCTTCCCCACCGGATTCCCACAGCCATGGCAGTCTCGACGATGTTGGCTGACATTGGAGAAATCATGTGGTTGCAACCACGTATATCAACTTGTGGCCTAGCCATATATATCATCCCATGGCCTTGCCACGTATATAAATCACAAACCGTGGCCTAGCCACATCTAAGAGCCTGTAAGTGACCTAAAGGTTCTCTAGCTAGAGCTCACTTGTGCATAGGGTCATACTATCTCGATGTGACATTCAGCTTACTCTCAAATCTTTCGGTTTGATAAAACCATTTAGAAATTAAGTTGGGTTCTCTAAAACTTATTTCAAATCAATTTCCAAAATACTAATCATGGTAGCATGATGAAGTCCCTTTTGTAAGATTTTATAATATAAAACCTTTGCATAAGGTTTAAATATCAAATCAGCATGGTGAATAGTAATTTATTCATGAATGCACATCACACAAATAATAAAGCACATTTTGACATAAACCATGTTAGAGCTTGTTTCCCGATTTTTAAAACCTTTTACATATATAACTTATATATAAAAATATATATATCCAAAACAACTTCAAACGTCATGGCATCCGCAATTGCCTAGCATTTCTACCAGTTCATGCTTTCCACAATAACAGTTTATAAATATTTCATGTATAGTAGTATATAAAACATCATTCTATATAATATGGAACCTTTTTGAAATAAACACCCCCTACTCACCTCACAATAGTAGGACACTATGTCACTACTGGTTCGAGTGTGTCTCTAGCTAATCTTACCCGCCGATCGCCCTTTACTTCCTCTAGTACGCTACCATGGCAAACTTTCCTTACTTATACACTTCCTAACAACAAATTAAACTCAATATATTTAGTGAATGTCACCACAAATCCACTCATACTTGCGGTTCTATATACCATATTCTTAACTTTCTTTATTTCCAAAAATCCCTCATACTAATCTATTTCTTCATTATGTTCACTTCCGTATTTATACTTAATCACACACATATAGGGACAGCATCTTAATCAACAAATCTTAATCAAATTTCACATCTTTTATCCTTATTATTCACCTTAATCAAACATGCAATCTATGAACTTTAACCAAGCAAGTCCTATATGACATAAAGTACCCACATTGCATGTTTACCTTTTCATTTTCTTTCACTTTAAATCCCTCACATAAATAACAAACTCTTCACATCCTTGGTCACCATTGTTGCCACAAGCACAAGTTATCAATATTCATCTTACTTTTAAGATCAACCAACATGCATGCACCCGGTTCTTTGATCCTTGCTACCACAAGCAAAATCTCACATTACAATCAGTTTACAAAGCATTCATTCAAACAAAATGACAACTTTCACTTTTCTTACATTAAAATCACCAAGCCAAACCTCCACTTTCTCTTTCAAGCTTCAACAATGGCATGCAAGAGAAAACTTTTTGGTTTTCTCCATTCCTTTCCAAAATTGAACCTCTTCCAAGCCTTTTTTTCCTCCTTTCTCTTTTCTTCCTTCTTTTGTTCTCAAGGCTGATTCTCTTTCTTTCCTCTCAAAAGTGCGATTTTTCTCAAGGCAACTCACTTTGCTTGCTTTTTCTTTGGTATGGAGAAATTATAACAAGAAATGAACTTGGAATGGCCTTGTGAAAGTTCCCATTTCCTTTCCATTTCTTTCATGGGCAGATTGCCCAAGGGTTGGTAACTTTTGGCATTTTTCTTTTTCTTTTATGTGGGTAGATGTCACAAGGCAAAAAGCCTTGAAATCAAGCTTTCTCACTAGTATGGACGGATTCTCCTAAGTTCCTCCATCAACTCAAATTCCTTTATTTATCCCTCCATTCTCATTGGATCATTTCATCCCCCACTCAAGTTTCATGCACTAATTTCCTCCCTTGCTCATTTGTCCATTATCTATCCTCATTTATATTGTCCATTCACCACCTTCACCATCCTATCTTTTCTTCCTTTATTATTTACCTCATGCACCACCTTATTTCTCCAATCATATTTCATGCACAACTTTTACTTTATATTTTATTTGGTCATTCATTAATCCATTCAAGTCACATACATCCCACATTTTTCTTTCCTCATTTGACCACCTAATGCACAAATCTCATTACAAGTAAATAGATTTAGTCTTATTCTTCCTTTTACTTCACATGGTGGAGGTCCCACATGTTCCCTACAAATTTTCTCCTTTTGGCATGCTATAATTTGTATGTAACAGTAAATTCACATGCACATCTCATTATACCACATAATCTAACTTTACTTGTTTAGTTAATTTCCATTTAACTTCAAATGTTGAAATTGCACATAAGTGCTCAAACTTTTCCCTATTTACCATTTGACCTTCCAAACTTTTCATCCTTTACAATTTGGTCCTTCCAACATTTCTTTATTCCAATTTCCTTTTATTTTCCTTCTTTACATTTGTACAAATAAAATACAAAATGTGCACTTCACTAAAGTATCACCATAATATTTAAATATATACTTACCCACTCTAGCTTTATTTAATAAAGACACGCGAGTCCCACTGACGTCGTTTTTCTTCAAAATTCGTTCTTACTTCTTCTTCCCCCACTTAGACTAGTCATATAGTCCTCCTTCATGACTAATTTCAACAATAGATATAATATTAATATTTTAATATTATTTTATGTTAAAATATTCTTTTCACCCGTCATCACTCTTTGGCATTTAAATTTATGTCAATCGACCCTTCGTCTTATTGATAAGGTTTTATTGGCTTTTATACAAGGGTACGGGGTGTTACAATGATAGCCTAAAATCCTTCAACCGAAACCTTTGCTTCTTCACTTTTAGGATTTGTCAAATCTTCAACCACCTAAGTGTTTGGCCTCTAATAGTAATCCACATAGTAACCAAATAAAACCTTCTTAAAGGTAGGATTTTACTTGTGCTAGCAAGTTTTGTTTTCAAAACCAAAATACATATTTTTTTTTGCCAAATATTGTTTTCATTAGACAAAGAAAACTATTTTTTTTTATTTGTATGAAAAGGCTGAGAAGTGGTTGGAGGCTTAGAGTTTTAGTCGGCTAACATAATATATTTACACAAACAAACTAAGTTGTAACCCTAAATGCAACAGTTGTATTTTAATTCAATTAAGTTCTTGTCAACTTAATTACTTTCCCTCTTTATCTTGGTCTATTCCAATTAAGTCCAACAAGTCCAACTTAATTGATTATCCATATTTAGTTTCAATCATGTCACTTAATGTATGTGACCTATTAGGCTTCTAACATGTTGGTAATAAATATAAATCCTAATCAAATGTCAATTTGATAAGTAATTTATATTTATAAATCATGAGCAGCATCTAGTAATATATCATAACCACCCAAATATTAAAGAGTCAACTAAAGAATTTGACAAAGCCCTTCAATGATAAGCCTCTCAGTGTAATACGATCCTTTCATCAAATATCCCAAATATGTCATAAAGCATGGCTCATGTCTACTTATAACATTTCATATTAGTTGTCAGAATTCATGACTAACCTTATGAATTTAGGAAACTAACTATTCTCAAATTCATCATGCTTTGGCCAAAAACTTTATACAAGTTAATTAAGAATTAAGAACAAGTGAGATACATCCCCTTATATCAGTTGGGGTGATGAATCCTCTTTTGACCATTCATTCACCTTCACATGCTTCACATCATACCTAAAAACACCCTATTTAAGCATCTTGTCACCTCTAGACTTGAAAAGGTGAAATCAAACATGTCATTCCCCATACAAGATGACTTATTGTCTCAAGTTTAAGGATTAGTTGCATGACTATCACATGAGAACATATTCTATAGACACTTCATTGAAATACCAAATGGAGTTCTCATAGCATGTCATGCTCAGTAAACTTGTTCTTTAACAAGCACCCACATGTTATCCTCAAGTATCTCATATACTTCAATCTACGAGATCAATTGCTTACTTTCCAAGTAAGGAGGCTTAACATGTACCAATCTTTGAGCATTGTCAATACCTTGTCTTGACAATACAATGACTACGAACAATTTTAGGAATATGGCTTTGATGCATAGTGATCTCATAATTGTAATAACTTCACAATTCTCTTACAAGGCTTTTATATTCCATGGGTTTTATCCAATTAGTACTTAATAACTCTTTATTATTATACTAACATGAAGAAAAACCTCTATCACGTATAGTTATGCGATTAAGTATGCATTAAATGACAATATATATTCCTTGACCAATCCAATTTGCTCAAGGGCATATACCAAAAATCTCCCACTTGCACTTGAGTCAATTGCTAATGTATCCAATATCGAACTCTTTCACTTAGCCACTGTGTCTCTAGTAAGACAACTCAAATTGCAATAGTTGAGAATATGTTAATTTATATGTTTGGCAATCTCCGTTTTCATAATCAAAATATTGATTTAGATCATAACAAGACTCTGATTCCATTACTATGGCTCTTGTTGCTACTTTAACAACTTGGAATCTTTTATTAGTTCATTATTCTAATGATCCAAATATCTCTTCTTTTTTATCCTAAACAAAAAGTTTGTATCCGATTATAGATATAATCATGTAGTTATCTCTTGTTTTGGAAACATTCCAATGTAATTACTTAATCATGACTTTGTGTCACTTTTAACATTTAGGATTCTCTCTATGTTAAACTTCTTTAACATGTCATCCTAAATTCTTTTGTTGAATCCCTTTTTAGGCTCTAACTCTTTAATCCCATTTGTTTTTCTTAGACCGACAAATGTATCTTATACACTTTTAACAACTTATCTTACTCCCATTAACCTTATGATTTGCACAAAATATGTTTATCTTAGTCAATGTATTCAACTACTTGAATTTATTGAATAAAGATTATTATCCAATAATCCATGTTGGATCGTGTAATAGACTTATCTTATATGAGTAGTGCATCAATATGCATGCTAGTAATGGTTTGTATTTAATGGACGCATCTCATGAGTTATGCAACCTTATAAATCCCATTAAATCAATCTTTGCGCATAGGTCCTATCTATTGGATTTAATAATTCCATAACCTTGAACTTTAAAGTGGCATTAGCTCCCACTATTTCTATCATGTATAGAAATCTTGCTAAGTAAACTTATTTACTTTCTTTTGGGGCATTATATCCATAACTTTTATGTATACTTACATATTATAAGTTGCTCATCATCGATTATGGGATGAAATCCTCTCAAAAGATAGTTCATGCGATTAACTATTGATTCAAATAAGGTTTAGATGAAATTTAAGTAATTGGCAAAATTGACTTCAAGGTGAGCCTTTCAATAGACGCTATCTTTAAGACTTACTTTGCCCTCACCACTCAGTATACAAAGGGGAATAATGCGAATAGCCTTAGGGATATAATGAAGCCAATGTCTAACTTCATCTTGTACTTTACAAGAGTAGATCACTAGATACACCCGAGGGTTTGCAACATAACCTTCATTTTGAGCTATGATGTCTCTTTAATTTATCCCATAACCTTTAGATGTCATTTTACCAAGAGACATAACCATTCACATGAAAACTTACCTACAATCCAATAGTCACACTATATCACTTTATGTGACATAATCTTTGAGCTAAGATAGCTTGTCATTATGTGACATAATCATTGATTTTGAAAATACACCAACATTAACTGGGTTTGGAATGCTTTGTGATTGATAACTCTATTACATAGAGTTATTTTGAGTCATTTTGGGAGCTTAAGTAGCTAGATCTTTGAGATT
>NW_018397273.1:2199425-2200786 GCF_002168275.2 Theobroma umbraticum
CAATATGATAATCAATTATTATTTAGTTCTAAGCAATCTTCATTTAGATATTTTATCTTAATAAGAATGCTCCTTTAAAAACAAAAAAAAGAATGCTGCTTAACTAAATGTGTTCATAATATTATTATGAATTCATTGAGTTAGGACTCAATTTTATCTAAATCATCTCATTAATTTTCTTTTGATCCATAATAAAAAGAAAATATAATCTAACAATGATCTTATCATTATGACTTAGCATTGATTATCATATATGCAAGGTTAGACTTAAGGAGAAATAATTTACAATAATTCCAAAATAAAATAAGATGTAATGTAAATATATAAATATATAGAAGCTAGGCATCTCATTCTAGCAAAATATAAATCTATATTTCCTAAAGATAAAATAAAATAAAATATTGAATCATAGGCCTGAAACCACAATCTAATCTAGGTCGACAAGCTTGATCACTATCAACTAAGGTTGTCCCCTTCATAATCTTATTCTTCACTACTTCTTGTCATTAGTTCCTTCAATATGTTATACATAGCAGTCAAAAATAAATCATCATATAATTCATATCTAATGTGGAAGCTTCCTTTTGTTTCTTCCTTTCAATGGATTCAAGATAATCCTTGAAATTGCACCTCCAATGCCTTAGTTTGTCTTAAAAATAGCATTTGTAATCGACCTTATCCTTCTTCACTCCTCCAATAAGCTTTATACCTTTCAAAGTTTATGCCTTTTCACCTTAGTCTTTTTTAGAAAATTTTCTTCTCTTAATTTCATTTTTCTTACAAAAGACAAGATAAATTAAAGGCTTCTCCTTCGCAATGGTGTTTTTAAATTCTGTGACCATATTTAGTAAGCCCAAAAAGGATGCCTCAATCTTGTTCATGTTGAAGTTCAACACAAATTGTGAATATCTCTCTGGTAATGAAGCAAGTACAAGGTCCATGCTCAAATCTTGATCCATAACAAAACCCAACTACTCAAATCAATTGATATATTCTATCATCTTAAGCACATAAAGCTTTAATGGGCTTCCCTCAGACATCTTACATCAAAACAATTCCTTTGAAATGTCGAATCTCTCTATGTGACTTTCCTTATCGAATATTTCTTTAAGGTTTAGGATAATATCTAGGGCATTCATAGCTTTATGTTACTTTTGAAGATCTGAAGCCATACTAGCCAACATCACACATGTGGCTTGATCAAGATCATCCATATAAACTTCATAAGCCTCATTTTCTTCATTTGTACTACCATCATTAGGTTCTTCGAAAATAAGACCATCTAAGATATAAGCCTTTTTATCTTATTGTAGAAGAAAAAAAATTATCAGCCAATTACGTGCTGCCATGTGGATTTAATA
>NW_018397273.1:2200886-2201004 GCF_002168275.2 Theobroma umbraticum
TGACGAGGATTTCCTTTACCATCAAACTGTTGGAACTTTGGTGGTTGATAGTTTTGCGGCATCTTCATACGATCTATCCTTTGAGAGTATGGCTTTGCATATGTGTATGAAGGTTGAG
>NW_018397273.1:2201195-2201558 GCF_002168275.2 Theobroma umbraticum
TGGTGCCTTTCCAGTAAAGCTACTAATTTTTACCATCATTGAGGCAATTTGTTCATCTTTTTCTCTGTTGCTTGTTGTCAGAGATTCCATAATCTTCGCAAGAAGTGCAACTTGTTCTTCAACAGAGCTACTACTTAAGTAGCCATCTTGTTCCTTGAGTTGATTGGTACTTGATCCTTTGGAGGAAACAAGTTGCATAGTGGAGACTTCTTCAAAACTTGGGGAAGAAGTATCATACAAAGGATTTTGGTTGAGAACTGGGAGAGTTTGCTCATACAGTTTAGCAAGAGCGTCTGTCTTTTTCCGAGTACCATATGGATGTTTTGGAATATCTGTGCTTGATGATGAAGTAGGAAAAACTGC
>NW_018397273.1:2201878-2202021 GCF_002168275.2 Theobroma umbraticum
AGAAATCTTATATTCTTCTTGATCTCTGAAATGTTCTCAATCTTCGAATGCTTCTCAATCTTCAAATGCTTCCAAATGAATGAAAATGACTTGGAGGAACCCCCTATTTATAATGTTAAGTGGGAGACTTTGATGAGAATGAA
>NW_018397273.1:2202121-2202249 GCF_002168275.2 Theobroma umbraticum
TTTGACGGCCTTTTGAGGGATATATGTGATGTCGAACTCTTGTAGCAAAAGAGCTCATTTTGCTAATCTCCCATTAAGCATCGATTTTGACATAAGATACTTGAGGGGATCTGCTCGTGAAATTAAAT
>NW_018397273.1:2202600-2202794 GCF_002168275.2 Theobroma umbraticum
AAATAAAAAGCGTATTTTTCTTCATCAATCAACTAAATGGTTGACATCTACCAGCCAAGTTAGATATGAAGCGTCGAATATAAGCCAATCTTCCTTGCAAACTTTTAAGTTCGCGGAGATTGCTTGGCTCTGGCATTTTTATGATTGCATCTATTTTTGATTGATCAATTTCAATCCCACGATGACGGACTATG
>NW_018397273.1:2203091-2203201 GCF_002168275.2 Theobroma umbraticum
TGCGAATTTGATTATATCCAGAGGAGCCATCCATAAAAGATAAAGCCTCATGGCTGGTTGTTGCATCCACCATTATTTCTGTCAAAGGGAGAGGGAAGTCATCCTTTGGG
>NW_018397273.1:2203301-2203578 GCF_002168275.2 Theobroma umbraticum
AAACTCAACTCATGATTTTAACGCCATAGCTCATTTAAACAAAGTAAACACAATAATTAAATCACGACATTTAGATACCAATAATCCAGTTTAATAACTACACAACATATTCAACTTAATAAGTGACAATCATTACACAATATCAAGTTTTTAACAAATACATTTTCACAACTATTAATCATTATGAGTCTGACTACTTGACATGGTACGACCCCTAGGCAGCGGAGCGACTCGGAGTGGGAGCCTAAGAGATGCCATTACCTACGTTGTAGCAAGT
>NW_018397273.1:2203678-2203786 GCF_002168275.2 Theobroma umbraticum
TATTATAAAGAGCACTATCCGAGGATAATAAATTGTGTGCTATTTTAAAGAGCAGCCCTCAAGGATTAATAAGTGCTATTATAAAGAGCACCCTCCGAGGATAACAAA
>NW_018397273.1:2203915-2204036 GCF_002168275.2 Theobroma umbraticum
AACAACAATTTTGAAAAAAAAAATTCAATCAAAAAAAATTGTGGCAATATAAATGGTGGCTTGTAAGATATATATTCTTACATAGCAATTGAAACAAAGGATGGCTAATTTTCTAGGTGTG
>NW_018397273.1:2204467-2204677 GCF_002168275.2 Theobroma umbraticum
TACCTTTACTTGATGGTTGAAGAAATCTTGAAGCTGCAAGTATGAATTGTTGTGTGGATTGAAGCAATTGCAACTAAAATATTATGGATTCCAATGTTTGATGTGTAAAGAATTGGCAAGGGGTCCTTTTTATAGAGTAAAAAAGGAGAATCCTACTTAATTAAGGAATGCTATCCTAGTTAATTAAGGAATGCAATACCAATTGCAATA
>NW_018397273.1:2204759-2204918 GCF_002168275.2 Theobroma umbraticum
AATTTTCTTACCTATGAGTAAGCATAATTCAAATTTAATTTGGATTGGAATTATGCCAAGTCATGTTAGGATTTTAAGAAATCCTAGAGATTTTAAATTTCAAGGCTTGTCCACTTGTCACATTCAAAATCATGTGTGAACAAGTCTTGAGGGGGCATT
>NW_018397273.1:2205188-2205363 GCF_002168275.2 Theobroma umbraticum
TCAAATATTAGCTATTGGTCATCCAATTTATCTCTAAATAAATCTAAATAATTTAGAGATAATCTTCATATTTTTGATCAATTAAAATTTAATTATGGGTCATTTAAATTATCTCTAATAATAGAGATAAAAATCAAATTGGATTATTTAATTTATCTCTAAATAAATTGGAGAT
>NW_018397273.1:2205515-2205632 GCF_002168275.2 Theobroma umbraticum
TTAACATTATAAATAGGGGCTCCTCCAAGTCATTTTCATTCATTCGGAAGCATTTAAAGATTGAGAAGCATTCGTAGATTGAGAGCATTTCAGAGATCAAGAAGAATATAAGATTTC
>NW_018397273.1:2205829-2206236 GCF_002168275.2 Theobroma umbraticum
TTTGTCTCATAATTTTCAAGTCAAGAAATTTTGACGAGAAATTTGTGTGTACACTTATTTTAAGACAATCTTGATATTACAAAACCAGTCAATGAAATTTGGGCCTGACAACTTGTTTGCATCAAGTATTTTTGTAAGTGACAAACTCTTCGCGATGATTCATTTATATCCTATATAAATCTACATATATAAACTTTAGTCATTAACACAAATTATGTAATCATAAAGAGAAAGTTTTAGAATCTTATATGACTATTCTCAATATTGTATCAAAATAATAACCTTCTTCTAATATTTCAAGAAATTTAACCTTTAAACTTCTTATTAAGCTAAGACCCCCTTCATCCCACCATGACCTTGAATGACTGAACAAGCCATAATGAAACTAATTATGTAGGTAACTTAGC
>NW_018397273.1:2206246-2206435 GCF_002168275.2 Theobroma umbraticum
TATCTTATACAACTCCTAGATTAGTTAGGTGACAACTCATTGTCTAAATGTATCATATACATTTTGTCTAACTATGCCTCTAATATTTTGCGATCATGTGTGACACATTCGAGCATGGTACTAGTCGAGTAAGTCCCACCAATAACTGAAACATACTCGCGTAAAAGTTTGGCCTTGAGTGACTCAACA
>NW_018397273.1:2206445-2206593 GCF_002168275.2 Theobroma umbraticum
TAAAAGAGCAACCTAGTTATCTTGTTATATGGTGGAAGGTAACTTTTTAACTCAATATATTAATGAGAGATTTTATTTATTAATTTATTAATTAAAGTCTTATTGATTTGACATTGTTGATATGCATAGCATTTATCGCATTTCACAT
>NW_018397273.1:2206603-2207107 GCF_002168275.2 Theobroma umbraticum
TATATATATATATTGAAAAATAAATCTATCACATGTCAACTACTAGGATGATTATGAACTTTGCTAATTCTAATTTCCTCGAGCCATTAAGGAACTTGGTTGGTCAAATTCCTATGGGATTTTACAAACATTGTCTTCAAGCTTTGTTTGTAATCTCTTTGAATCTCCTTGACGCTTTTGGATCTCCATCTTAAAGTTACAAAAATGTTTCTATCTAACCCAAGTTTTACAATTTAATATAACTACATTCTATAATCAAGAAATCTGGGTTACATTTGAAGGGAGTTAGGTGAGAAACAAATTTTATAACTCAAAGAAAATAGAGATAAGATAGGGTGTGTAGAACCTAGTTTAAACTAAATACCATGACAAATAAATTTAACCATCCATGACCTAATCTTCTAAGGTTTAAGTTCGTAATCATCCCTATGCTTTATAATCACAATCAAAAGCTTAGAAATAAATGCAAACTCAATATCACTTGGTGATCTTGTGTGTTATTTG
>NW_018397273.1:2207504-2223355 GCF_002168275.2 Theobroma umbraticum
TCACATAACTTTAGGAATTTCTTTTAAAGTAGGAAACTATTTCCTATGAATTTTTCAAATTAAAATAATATCATCAATTTTAGGAATTTCTTTTAAAGTAGAAAATTATTTCCTATGAATTTCCCAAATTAAAATGCTATCTTTAATTTTGAAAATTTCTTTTAAAGTAGGAAACAATTTTATATTTTTTATGAATCACCCTAAATTAAAATAAATGGCATTTAGGTGCTCTTCAAACTTTGTATATCATGAGTCAAACTCATGAAAAAGCTGTTGAAAATTTCTAGCAAGTGTGTCTAACAATTAAGCACAAAATTCATGAACAATTAAGCCAACAAAACAAATCATAGCTACCTAAAATTTTCTATATCGAATCTTTGTTGTTTTGAAACTCAAAAATATGATTTTTATGAAACTTTTTCATACTAAATTAAGTCTCGCTGAAACATTCAATAACTTAATTTGATAAACTAATTTTTAATAATTAAAAGCTACTCATAACACTTACCCAATGTTAGTAAAATAATCGACACACTAGTCTCCAAAACACTTCAAAACTATTCGATTTTAACTTGGCTTTGCAAGCCTTTTAATCCATTCATTAATTCTACAACTAAACATGATTTTAAACCTTTTAAAACGTGTTTTAATGAATTAATTACATACTGCTCAGATTTAAATTAAAACAAAAAAATAGATTTTAAAGAAAGCCTTCAAAACCAATATATACCAAATTAACACACAAATCAATTCTAGTGATTATCACTAAGAATCAGGCATCCAAATTACATGAAAACATCAAACAAAGGCTTTGATACCACTACTAGAATTCGACCTCATGCTCAAACATGAAATTAATCAAGAAATTAAAAATATAACGCAGCGAAAAAACCAATTGGCATTTAATCAGAAAAACAACCAAACCCTACATGATCGATGTTTGTGTTTTTCATGTAATTTTCAAATTAATTATGAACACTCATAAGTTTAAGAGTAACATACCTTACTTTAGATATCATAATCAAGAGCCAATTAAATTCAAAAGGCTTGTGATGAAACAAGAAACCTGAAAAGAGAATAAGACAGTCTAAAATCCTGCAATGGAAACCTTTGCTTCTTCCCTTTTAGGATTTGTCAAATTTTCAATCACCCAAGTGTTTAGCATCTAACAGTAATCCACACAATGAACAAATAAGAGTTTCTCAAAGATAGGGTTTTACTTGTGCTAGCAAGTTTTGTTTTTAAAACAAAAAGAACAATTTTTTTCTACTGAATCTTGTTTCTATAAGACAAAGAAAACTATTTTTCATTTTTTATTTTTATGAAATGGCTAAAAAGTGGCTGAAAGCTTAGAGTTTTTGTTGGTAATATAATATATTTATATAGCCAAACTAAGTTGTAGCAATAGATACAACAATTGTATTTTAATTTAATTAAGTCTTTGTGACCTTAATTAATTTTTCAATTTATTTTAGTCTATTCTAATTAAGTCCAACTTAATTGATTTTTCTTATTTAATCTCAATTATGTCACTTAATGTGCATGACTTATTAGGCTTCTAACATATTGGCAATAAATATAAATCCTAATCAAATATCAATTTGGTAATTAATTTATAATTATAGATCATGAGCAACATCTAGCAATATGTCATAGCCACCCAAATGTAAAAGAGTCAGTTAAAGAATTTGACAAGGCCCTTTAATGATAAGCCTTTCAGTGCAATACAATCTTTTCATCAAGTATCCTAGATATGTCATAAAGTATGGCTCAGTGTCTACTTATAACAATCCATAGTTCTCATAATTCATAACTAATGTTTTGAATTTAGTAAGCAAACTTTTCTCAAATTCATCATCGTTTGGCCAAAGACATTATACACATTAATCAAGACTTGAGAACAAGTGAGATACATCCCTTCATATCATTTGGGGCGATAAATCCTCTCTTCACCACTCATTCACATTTGCATACTTCATGGCATACGTAAAAACACCCTGTTTAGACATCTGGTCACCTCTAGACCTCGTAGAGGTGAGATCAAAGTATGTCATTCCCCATACAAGATGACTTGGTGTTTCAAGTCTGAGGACTAGTTACATGACTATCAAATGAGAACATATTCCATAGAAACTTAAGTGAAATACCAAATGGAGTTCTTATAGGAGGTCATGTTCAGTGAACTTGGTCTTTAACAATCACCCATATATTATCCTCAAGTATCCCATGTACTTCAATCTATGAGATCAATTGCTTACTTCCCAAGTAAAGAGGCTTAATATGTACCAATCTTTGAGCATTGTCAATACCCTATCTTGACAATACAATGACCAAGAATAATTTCAAGAACATGGCTTTGATGCATAGTGATCTCATAATTGCAACAACTTTACAATTCTCTTATAAGGCCTTTATGTTCTATTAGCTTCATCCAATTAGTACTTAATAACTCCTTATTATTGCATTAACATGAAGGAAAACCTTTAGCACATATAGTAATATGATGAAAAAAGCATTAAATGACAATATATATTCCTTGGCCAATCTAATTTGCTTAAGGGCATATACTGACAAGGATAATAACAACAATGGCAATAATGCCATTAATCTAGTTCCTAAAGAAACTAAAGTACTACGGGATTATGTTGTTCCTCTTTTAAAAAGTTAAACCAAAGCATTAAAAGACCTTCCATCAAAGAAAATAATTTTGAAATTAAGCTAGCTTAAATTCAGATGATTCAATCTTCAGTTTAGTTTGGTGGGTTACCTAGTGATGATCTTAATTCTCATTTGGTGAATTTCTTGAAAATTTGTGATACTTTCAAAATTAATGGAATAATTGATGATGCTATTAAATTAAAACTATTTTCATTTTCTTGGGGGGATAAAGTAAAGAGCTAGCTCAATTCACTAACCAATAGGTTTATTACTACATGAGAAGGCTTCACTCAAAAGTTTCTAGCAAAATTTTTTTCGCTGACCAAAACTGCAAAAACCAAGAATGATATAACTTCATTCAAACAATTTGAAAGTGAATCCTTGTATGAAGCTTGGGAGAGATTTAAGGAACTACTTAGAAAATGCCCACACCATGAAATTCTTGATTGGTTGCAAGTTCAAACATTCTACAATGGGTTGGTTGGTTCAATAAAAACCACAATCGATGCTATTAGTAGGGCAATAATGGGTAAGAATGCTGTAGATATTTATAATCTGTTAGAAGATATGGCCTTAAATAATTACCAATGGCCTTCAAAAAGGTCTAGTTCAAGAAAAGCTATTAGAGCCTATGAAATTGATGCACTTAATGCCCTAAACTGCACAAATGGTTGCACTATCGAAGAAGTTTGACACATTTGGAGTTCATGTTGTTCAAAATTCATTTATAGTCTGTGAGATGGCTAGAGATGGCCATTTAATTGATGGCTAGAGATGGCTAGAGATGGCCACATAATTCTGAATCAGTCTAATTTATGGGAAACTTCAACAGGTAGCAAAATAATCCATATTCCAAACATAAAACCCTAGTTGGAGAAACCACTTAAATTTTTAATGGAATAATAACCCATGGCCTTCAAATCAAAAACCCATCATTCCTCCTGGTTTTCAACAACAAGCTAAACCACCATTTCTTGAAAAAAAAAGCCCCAAGTGTCAAAACTTCTCATGCAATATATATCAAAGAATGATGATATAATTCAAAGCTACGGAGCCTCTTTAAGAAATCTTGAGACCTAAATGGAACAGCTCGCAAATTCCATCAATAGTAGACCCAAAGGTGTTTTATCGAATGACACACAAATCAATCATAAATGTAAGGAACAATGCAATGCAATTACCATTAGGTGTGGGAAAGAAGTTGAACGGGTAAAGGAAAAGTCAATTGAAGCTTCAAAAAAGCATGTGGATGATGAAGAGGTAATTGTCAAGAGAAAAGTTGAAGCTAAAAAGAATGATGCTGGGAAAGCTAAAAATCAAGTGAAGTCTCAAGCAAATTATCCTCAGCCACCGTTCCCACAAAGTTGCCAAAGCAAAAGCTGGATAAGTAGTTTCAGGAATTTTTTAATATATTTAAGAAGTTCCACATAAATATTCCTTTTGCTAAAGCTTTGGAAAACATGCCTAGCTATGTTAAGTTTCTAAAAGACATCCTAACCAAAAATAGGAAGCTGGAAGAGGTTAAAAGAGTTGCACTTATTGAGGAGTGTAATGTTATACTTTAAAACAAGTTTCCACCAAAGTTTAAAGATCTAGGGAGTTTTTCTATCCATTACACTAATGGTAAATTTAAATTTTCTAAAGTTTTGTGTGATTTGGGGGTTGGTGTTTCAATTATGCTTCAGTCAATTGCTAAGAAAATTGGACTCAAAGAGATACAACCTATTACAGTTTTTTTGCAATTAGTTGATAAAACAATCAGGTATCTTGTTGGGATTATTGAGGATATGCTGATTAAAGTTATGCATCTTCACATTTCAATGGACTTCATTATGCAAGAGATGGAAGAGGATGTGGAAATTCCTTTAATCTTGGGATGACCATTTTTGGCTATAACAGGCGCAATCATTAATGTGAGGTAAGGCAAGAGAACTTTTAAAGTTTGGAAAAAGTAGTCGAGTTTAATATTTTCAATGCAAGGGTGAACCCATTTCTCCACTTACAAGTGAGCAAGCACCAATCTTTGAGTTTAAGCCACCACTTTTGATACTAATCCCAAGCAATCATCGAAGAAGCATCCTCCACCATCATCTAGTTATCCTTTTGAGGTTGGACAACAAGTAGTGTTACTTTCTCGATCATACTCTAAGGTTTTTCCATGGAAACACAAAGAAAAATGGTTGGGTCCTTCCAATGTGGTCAAATTTAATATTTAAATATATACTTATTCTTTCTTACTTAATTTAATAAAGGCACGTAGGCCTCACTAAAAGCTTCCTTTCTTCAAAATATTTCTTACTTCCGCTCCTCCACTTAGACAAATTGTACAAATCACATGTTCCTCATGTAATATATCTAATTTGACATCGTTATTATGTTAATATTATTTTTATCCAAAAATTATTATTTTATTTCAAAATTTTCCTCTAGCTTTCTAGGGCTCCAAAATACCTTACTTGCTTTGGTTTAGTTCTATAGCACCTTTTTAATTCCACAACTTCGACCTCAGTAAGATATTATTATTTTTTTATTATTTTATCATATAAGAAATATTTTATTTTAAAATATTCTTTTCACCCTTAAACACTTTAATTAACCTCAATTAGTATCCAATAAGCTCTATTAGCCACCATATCAAAGTATGGGATGTTACAATGCTTTTAGGCTTGGCATAAATTGATCCAAATTGCCTGATATTCTTTCTAAGAGACTATTCACACATACACAGAAAGTCCATTCAAAAAATAAGTTTTCACTTGAATATGCATGACTTTTTTTGTTTAGTTTTCTTCCTTTTATTTTCTGTTGCTCGATGACTAGAAAATTTTAAGTTAAGGGTGAGATAATTCTATTTTAATGAATTATTTTTGTCTAATTTTCTTATTAAATATTAGCAAAGTCTTTAATTTTTAATTATAATTACTTATTTTTAGTTGTTTTTATAATTAACTTATTTTTAGTGAGTTATTTTAATTTTATTTTTATTTACTTTAATTTGACTATTATTTATTAGTTTTATACTTTTGTAGGCTTTAAGGGAATAGGGCTAAATTTTGGAAAGTAATGTGTTTGAAGGACTCAGAATTCTACTTGCATATATTTCAATGTTTTGATCATAACCCGTAATTCCAGATGTCCAAATGATGTGATTCTTATACCATTGGAAAGTTAAGAGACAGAGCTATAACTTTTATGAACATCACTTTACCTAGTCTTACTTTGAAGTCAAAGAAAATAGCATCGAAAAATGATGAGGCATAATGCTACAGGAATTGAAAGTTTGAAAATGATATTAGATGTTTGGGCCTCATTACACTTTTAAGCCCAAAAGTTAAAGTTAGTAGGTTAACTTAGGGAATTTTAGGTTAAGAATGTTAGTATAAATAGGATAGTTTTAATTAACTTGGGAGAAAGGTCTTGGCATTTGCTTGCATAAACTCCGGTATCCATAGATCTGACAGTAAAAGTAAGCCAAGGAAGCTGCAGCAAAGAAAAGAAATGAAAATAGCCCAAGGGTATAGTGGCTAATATTTACAACAGCAATTGAGTACCAAACCTTAATATAGCATTTCAAAACTAGGCTTTTGTGTTCTAAAATTAATCCTTCCAAAGAGAAATCCTGAGATGTCAACAAGCTAGATTCAAAAGTAAACATAAGGCAATACAAAATATGAGAATAAAATAAGCAAATTTAGCACGAAAGAAGATTTCTTTTCTATTTAAAATACAAACCCCAACACGAAGAATTTTTGCCCTCTCAAAGAGCCAAAAAAAATGAAGGAAAGAAAGATATTTCAATTAAAAAATAGTCAGTGAAGATTCAAGGAAGATGAACAAATCCATAATAGAAGGTTCAAAGGTATATGACATTGTTTAAACCTTTGAGACAAAAGTTTGAACAAAAAGAGAAGAAATTGGAAGAAAAGAACCGTATGTATTTTTCTTAAAAAAGTTTCAACCGTCACTTCATTCCTCCTTCTAACTTTGCCATATCTCTTTTTCTTCCTCTCATTCTTGGCTGAAATTTTTGAAAGAAAAATAGCCATTAATTTTTAGGAATAAATGAGAGACAAAATCAATTGTCATCTTGTAGTATAGCATGTAACACCTTATCCACTCAAGGTTCAAGCCGAAAGCATTCTTGAAGAGTAAATGGAAAACTTGTTTACTCAAGAAACAATCTTTAGTGTGGTGCTGTCCAAAACTAAGAATCTAAAAAAAAAAAGGTACATTTTTTTTCTTACTTAATAGATTTTTATTTTAGGATGTGATTATGTTACTTGCAATAAGAATGATATGTGTTTCCACTTGTGTAATTGGGTTGCTTGCTTCCTTTATAAAAGAAATTTTTTGAAATCCATGCTTTTCACAATCACATCAATCCACTTAGATAGAACTCCAACAGTTTTTGCTCTTGCTCGACCTACATAACAAACTTTCAGTTTTTCTTTAGTGGTACCCATACTTTGATGGGTCTTTGAGAGTTAGCAAGCACATGAGACTTTTAGACACCCAAATGAATTTGGATTTGGGAAGGTTACTTACATTATGATAGCAATCATAAGAAAAATGACTTCTTTTACCACACACATAATAATGAAGTGAGGATGCATTACTTCTCTTTCTGAAAATTATAATTCCTTTTCGTTTCTCTTCACTTCTCAATTTCAATTTTGAGCTCTCTTCCATTAAAGCTTTAAGAGCAACATTTTCATCCACTACCTTTTGCAAGGCTATATTTGTGCTCTCTAGTTCCAACATCAAGAGTTCAAAATCTATTTTGGAATGTTTAAGTCTAGTTTAAAGCACATTCCTTTAATCAAAAACAAAATTAAAATCGTGCTTTCTTTTTTCTAATTCATCATCCAATGCTATAGCTTTCTTCCTCAAAGTTTTATATTTCAATTCAAGCTTTTCAAATTCAACATATAAGCAATCATACTAATCTCGAAGTTCATCATAAAAAATATCACAAGAGTTAGATGTTACCTTAAATTCTTCTTCTTTTGCCATTAGGTAGAAATTTACTTTTTCTTCCAATTTTCTTTTTCTTCCTTTAAGCTTGAAGAATCACTGTCAAACCATGCTGCTGCCAGCATTGCTCTTTTTGGTTTCTTCATTTTCTTTGAAGATTCTTCCTTAAGTAGTGGGTATTTGGATCTAAAATGACCAAGTTTTTTACATTGGAAGCAAACCATTTTATCCTATTTGCTAAAATCACCCCTGTGCTTATTTTTCCATGAAGAACCTTGATCTTTCTTGCAATTCTTTCCTTCCATCATTCTGTCCCATGAGCTTTCTAAATCTTCTAGCCATCATTGCTAACACTTCATCCTCATCACTTGATATATTTTCTAGTTTTTCCTTAAGTGTGCTAATCTTTAAAGCAAGTTTTTCTTTTTCTCTTTAGCTTCTTTCTTTTCCTTCTCTTCTTTTTCTTTTATTTCAAGTTCATGTGTAAGGAGTAAGCCACAAATTTTATCAAGAGTAACTACATTAAGATCCTTAGCCTCTCGGATGATAATGACTTTAGGTTTCTAGCTTTTTAAAAGGCATTTAATGAATTTTTTAACTAACTTATGTTCAGTGATGGTTTTGCCAAGTTGATTAAGCTTGTTTGTAATGCTGGTAAACCTATCAAACATGGTAGAGATGTCTTCACTGGATTCCATTTTGAACATTTTATAGCTATAGGTGAGTAAGGCAATTTTAAACTTCCTAACTTGAGAAGTCCCTTCATGAATGACTCTAAGTTTTTCACAGATTTCCTTAATTGTGTTACAATTAGAGATTTTATTGAATTCAATGAGAATAAATGCATAATGGAAAGTGTTAATAGCTTTACAATTGATTTGAACCTTTTTTACATCAACTTTAATCCACTCAACCCTTGGTTTGGGAATTTTCTCTTTCTGTGACAAAACTACGAGAAGTGAGACTATAAGGTCCTTTTGTAATTACATCCCACAATTTACCATCAAGAGCTTTAATATAAATGGATATTATAGTACCCCAACAAGCATAATTTAATCCATCAAATAAATGAGGCTTATTTGTGGATTGACTCTTAGCAATAACAAACTTTTGCATAGCCATTTAGATCTCCTTTAAGGATGTTAAGCCTTAAATTTGAGGATTGGGCTTTGATACCCCTTGTTGGTCTCAATGGAGTGTTAAAAAGGGTGAATAGCACTAAAAATTTTGAAAGCAGCATTTTGTGCTTGAAAAGCTCTTTATAAGAGAAGATGGAGAGTTTAAAACATGTTAAGGTTACAAAACATCAAGTAAGGAAAAGTTGAGAGAAGTGGACAAAACACAAATGTTTATAGTGGTTTGGTCCCCTTAACCTATATCCACTACTTTGATCTCCTAATCAAGGATTTTTAACCCAACTTCTAACCTAAACTCTAATCCCTAACCTTAAACTAATAGAATTAACATTTTCCATCAAGCTTTTACAATGTAAGCTTCTAACCTAAACTCTAATCCCTTACAATAAATCTTAAAGTGCTTCTTACACTCTAATAAACCAAAAAAAAAAAAAAGGAATAAATGTGATCACCCTTGTTGATCTAAGATAAATACAACCAAACTCAAACACTTTTACAAGAATAGGAATGAAAAACAAGCGTGTAAGGTAAGGTTCTTTGGTTTTTTTACTCAAAAAAATGATCTTAGTAGCTTCTCTCTTACTTTTTTTACTCTTGGAGCTTTCTTTTATACTTAAAGACTCAATTTTTTCTGTTAGAGACAATTTCTAACCGTTATAAGCAGATCTAATATCTTTCTAACTATTTTTGTCTTCTAGCATTTAAATTCAAATAGGCAAACAGTGTTTCATTCATTGGTTAAAGGCAAGCTTTAACCGATTAAGCCTTCTCTGACTTGCACTGTCTGGCAGCTCTGTTCATTATGCTAACTGATTAAAGGAAACTTTAACTAATTAAAACATTTTGTTTTCAAACTTCTTCAATTAGTAGTTTTCCTTTAATTGGTTAGTTCTTCCTTTAACTGATTAGGACTTCTCTTTCTCCAACTTTAACCGATTAAAATAGACATTAACTGATTAAAATATCTTTAATTAGAAATCTCGCATTTAGCACTCTTTCAATAGTCAACTATACTTTGAATTTACATTTTGGCACTTTTAGGTATTTCAAGTCTTGAGCTTTAACTGTTTAACCCCTTTGCTTAACTGATTAGCAAGCTTCTATATTTTGTCTCCAATACCCTTTTAATCAATTAAGTCTTATGCTAATTGATTAAAGCTTTTCTATCTCATTTTTGTAGACACCTAGATTTACCTTAACTAATTAACCTTAACTGATTAAGACTTTTTGTTAATCAATTAACAATCTTCTATTTTCGCTAAGCCCTTTCTTTTTTTACCTATTTAACTTATTAACTTTTATTCTAAGTTAGCAAGCAGCTTGACTTACCTTAATCATCATATTTATTAAGGGAATTAAACTTTGTCCTACACACTTAAGTAGTGAAATTAAACATCAATGAATAAGAAATATTTTGTTATAATCAAAAACACATGGAGTTAATAGATAGTGGTCAAATCCCCACTTGCTCGGATTCCTCGAGTATAGGGTCTTTTATATCCATAACTCATTTCATGATCACATAATCTTACTCCTTAAGTCTTTTTCACACCTAGATCATAGTGTATATTGAAACTACATCACATACAACTAATAAGCATTCATTCCATGCCATGCACATATTTCATAATTTTTGCTACGGGTGGTGTTGTTGATTTTACTACGTAAATGTACATATCACTAACAAGTAATACAGTGAAATGTAGAGTATCGTTCCCATGAGGAATTGTTACCAAACTTTGTTAATTATTAATATTATAATAAGTTAATCTTGTTCAAACTAACAATTTAAATTTATGGAATAAAATAAAAATATAAAACTAATAATAAGAATGACAATTTAAACTCGAGAAATCAAAAAGAAAAAGTCTAGGACTACAATTTTCCTCAATATTTCATTTGAATCTCTTATATTCTCTCTTAACTTACTAAATGGACTGAGTTGTTAACCTAGAATTCTAATTCATTTATAAGTATCTTTCGATATTCTTGTAAAAAAATTCTCTCTCAACCAATTCACTATATTCTAATGCAAATTAAATTAAAAAAGGCTCATTAAGCTTATACTCTAATATGGCTACATGACATGTAAGGATATTCCTATCTCACATGCAACTCAAATCAATCAATTAACTAAATGAATTTGAACACATGCTATTCCCTCCATGGCTTACACTAAATTCCCTTTTCCAAGTTTATTTAAGTTACCCAATCAAGCTAATTGGTGATCAGTCACTCAGACATATTAAACACAAGATTGGAATAAATAACTTAACAACCTTTAATCCTAAGAAAGAGAATATAAAAAAATTGAAACTACATGTTGAGTTCAATTGAAATCCTAGATAAATAAAATTAGTTCATATTAAATACTAAAAACATAAAACAAAAAAATTTAACCATCATTCATTATACAAAAAAATCTAAGAAGATAAAGGGAAAAATGGAAAACCAAGGATCTTCGAGTCTCCAATCTTCCAAAGTCTCCCTTGCTTTCTTGTATGCTTGATAACCATGTTTTCTCTAGAAAAATGTAATTTGAAAGTGCCTTTTAATTGCCCCAAAGGTGCCTTTTATAATCTTCCAAAAACTCTATTTCAAATCAAATTTGGAACAAAGATATCATGCTAACTCCGCGGCCTCAACATTGTAGCACCAAGTTCTTTGCTGCATAATTGTTTCCTTCTTATTACAGTCTTGCGACCTTGCTTTTCTAGCACCGTGGTGCCCTGTTTGCTAGTCCATGTAGCCCCAATGCTACAATGTTGGCATTGCAATGCTAGACTTCCCATCCCTACAATGCCAGACATGCTGATTTATGCTCTTCTTCGCTTTTCTTCATGATTTGGCGCTCCGTTTCATTGACACCAAAAAAAAAAACCATTCAAACTAGGTTACGAACAAAGGAAATTAAAAGTAATAAACTTGAAACTTAATAAAAATAAACTAAAATCAAATGACTTAACATAATTAAAACTAAACTTAAGAAACAAACTAAAACCAAAGAATTCTGAATTAAGTCTCAAGGATTTAGCCAATTCTAATGCTCAAAATGTGATAAAATCAATCTATTTTATATAATTATCAAGTGGGAATGTCTACATCCATCCAAGCATATCATCATCATAAGCATACATTTCATATTCATAATCATTCATAATAACCATGGGTGCGAATTTCTACATCCACCAAACACACATATAGCAATCATGTAATTCATACTTAACATACCATTTGAATCCATTTTGAAGGAAACCATTGAAAGAGCTGGCCCCCTTTGTTAAAACTAATACATAATATATATATTTACATACATAGATAGATTCCAAACTTCTTTGAAATCATTTATATTCAAAACCTTTTAAACAATCATTATAAAAATGGTATTTAATCATGCAAGATAAATCACCATGAATAAAATCATGCTTACTTTACATATCAAAATACTTGAAGAGGAGTATCCACTCATCTATGCAAAAAATCAACCTTTACTAACGATCAAGACTTCACTCCAATGAATTCCTCAGAATTTCGATAACACCTAAAGCATTCAACAATCTTTGTAATCCATACTTAGACTAAGAATCACAAAATAACTATTCAAGGCTATTTTGAAATTAGCTGAGTGCATCTAAATCCAACTTTCTAGATTAAACCCATCGTTCTTCAACTAACTAAATGTTTAAATCCCATTCTCTTATCTTAGGTCAGCTTTGATGCTAAGGAAAATTACAAAACCTTGAGATTTAGGATTCTATAGAAATCTTAACACATAAACAATATTTTTCAGTTTTGAAAAATCATGGATTAAAGATCTAAAAGTTGAAAAATATCACCTTTGTTGATAAAACTCAAAAACCAAGCTTTAATCTTCCAAAAATGATTATTCTTGATAAAAATGGGTTAAAGTGGCTCTAAAAACAGCCAAGTATGAAAAACCCTTGGAGAATGTGTCATATTTATACTATAGGGTGTGAAAATACACTTTTACCCCTTTTATTTTTTAAATCTGATGCTAAATTATCAATACCTTAGCCTAAGTATCGATACCTTTTGTTAAATTTCATGCTTCAATTTAATTTTAAGTGCCTATTTGGCTTGGGTTTTTTTCAGCTTATCTATCTCTTAAAAGTAAAAGTAAAATCAAACAGAATTTTTGAGAAGTTCTTTAAAAAAAGAAAGTAACTTTTTTCTAAGAACAAACTTGAAAAAATATAGCTTAAAAAAAAATCTCTATAGAAGAGCTTTATCTTCTATTCTTTTAAAAACATGCTAGTTTTTCAAAAAATATCCTTATCTCTCAATCAATCTCTCTCTCTTTTCCCTTCTTTTGCGTATCACCTTTCTCTAACGCAAAATCATGATCTCCCTTTTCTTTTACCTATCTTTACAAAAAGAAAAAAAATAGAAGACCTAATAACAAAATAGCAAAATCTAAGATTTTTTTGTTTTTACAAAGAGTAAGAGAAAAAAGACCCAAAATTTAAAACTGCATTCAGGTACTATTTAAAGGTTTTCTCTCTTCTTCACTAAAAAATCTAATATTATTACTACTATACAAGTTTAAGTGTTGTTCCATTTCTTTATGGATTTCTTTAATTTTAACATCTAAAATCATATATAAACTCGAAGTAGATTTATTTCGCTTTGGTTTATTAGGTGATAGAAGATGGCATGAATACATTTATGGTAATTTTAATTAAAATTGGAGCTTATATAATTTATTTTATCAAATAGTTTATCAAACAGTTTTATTTTAGTTTTAAAAGCTATTATTTTTCATAAGAGTTTCATAATAACTTGTAAGCTAAAAAGAAAAAGAAAATTAGGCCAAACAAGCTATAAGTTTTGAAATGACAAACAACTGATCAAAATTGTTTGTCAAATGTTCAAATAAGTCAAAAAAAACCTTTGAAATGGTTTAAATGAAAAACCTAAATGTTTTAGATTGAAACAACTCTTTATCTCAAGATTCTACCTTCTATCTATCGATATATATTCTTCATCTATCGATAGATGAAGAACATTTATTGATAATTGTTCATCTTGACATCCAAGTTTTAAAGACTAAGAACATCTATCGATAGATGTTTTTCATCTATTGATAAATAGCAACTCGAGAGCTCTTGGAGAGTCCCTTAATTTGCATCTATCAATAGATGAGCACAAATTTCAAAATTATCGAAAACCATCTATTGATAGATCAAAGTATCTATTGATAGATTGTGACTGTTAGAGCTTGGAACAGAGTGCAAAATGGCTAATTTCACATTAAATGCACCTTCAATCACCTCAGAAGCTTTAACGACTATAAATACAAGCTCTCATCATATTTATAAAAGTTGGAAGACTTCAAAACACAATTGAAAAAGGAGATTATTGCTTTCAACATTCATTAGTCTCATTTACTTCACTCATTAGTATAAGTTTCCAATTGTAACATTTATTGTGCTTTAATTTTGTATCTTTTTTCTCACCAAACACATTCCCATCTTTCTATTCAGCCTTTAAGAGGCACTTCAGCTCTACTCTTTTCATTTATTGTAACATCTTAAGTGGTTATACCTTAATTAAGTTAAAAGGTGATTTGACTGCTTATAACTTAACCAAAGTAAAAGGTAAAGTGGTTGTGGTTGATCCATAAAAGGCATTATAATGTAGTGCTTAATCCATAAAAGGCATTGTATTGAACTTCATTTCATTATTGGATTTTAAGTTCTTTAGTGAATTTAAGAAAGAGGACATAAGCAAAGAGGCCAAAATTTTATAAATATTGTTTTGTTGTTTTCCTTCTTATTCTTCTAAAATTTATTTGTTTTCTTAACTTCTTTCACTCCACAAAAATTTATTGTCCTACTCAATTTTAAAAAAGAACTTGGTTTAAGAAAATCTTTATTTCTCTTAAATTTGAAAAGAAATTTCAAAATATTCTAATTCATCCCTTCTTGGAAATCTTCACATTGAACTTATTGCACTAATAACTTTGAAACATAATGATTTTCCTTAAGAGGCCTTGATGAAAATTATCAATACTTTGATAAATGTATCAATACTTTTTTAAAAGATCACGTGTCGCGATTCCATATGAACAAGTATGGAGACTTGTTCATTGGAAACTGTTTTTGGGTTTTGGGTATCAATACCTAATGAAGAAGTATCGATACCTTTAATTCAACATGTTATTTTCATATTAAAAACCAAACCTTTTGACTCTATTTGAATATCAACTTTTCAATAAATTCATTTAAGAACACATAATGCATGATTCTAAGCTTAAGAGAAAAAAACACCTTTGATCATTCTCGAAAACTCAAATCACTCGCTTACTTAATGATTTTCTGAATTGACTTTCTTATGGAAGTTGGGGTTTCACATTTTTCTGATTCTTCAAATATTCATTTATTTGCATAAAAACACTATATGGGAGCAAAATTTAAGAACATCTTGATTGGGAAACTCAATGTAATGGCTCATAAAGAAATAGTTCATTATATTCTTGAAGAAAATTACCAAATTACACTTGGATGAAAAGTTGGGGTTTCACAAATACATATAAATCACCAAAAATTTTGAAAAATGCCCGTGACATCTCAAAAAATGGGGATGTCAATACCTGACCCAGTTATACTGGGTTAGGGTACTGAACAAACGGGATCCAGTAATGATTTCACTACCCGAATCAGGTTCAGGTATCACTTTTTGGGTACTCGTTACCCAAACTCAATTATTTTATATACAGGTTCCGCAGGTACTTGCCCCAAACCCGATTATAATACCTATTTAGTAATTGAATTAAATTAGTCCACTTTGTTGCTGATGTGATTCAAACCCAAGTAAGGAAGGAAAGTACCCAAAGAATGTACCATCTTGACAAACAATTTCTTTTATTAAATGTTGACAAATATATTAAAAATATAGTTAGCCAAATTATTAATGTGTTGACACTAATATATATATAAATAAAAAAAATTATTAGATTATTAATTATGTTTAAATAATTTGACTATCATATCATATTACAAAGGAATATAATTTCTATTATATACATTTTTAATATAAATGTATTTACTTTTTATTTTGTGT
>NW_018397273.1:2223455-2225105 GCF_002168275.2 Theobroma umbraticum
AAAAAATAATTTTTATAATAATAAAATTTCAACGTAAGAAATTTATTTTAAACTTAAACAAGTTGAATTCTATGAAAGTAAATGGAGAATCTATTTGGACATAGATATTTCAAGTACCAATAAACTTAGAATTATTTTTCATATTATTAAGATAATTTAAGCGTATTAACTATGAAATCACTCTACCATAGATTTGTAATTGCACTCTTGGATTAATTATAGTTACAAGAAATGATTCAATACTTGATATTATTATTGGCTATCCAATTGCAAACCTTCTATTGTGAACCCTCATAAACATTCAATTACAAAAGGTAAAATTACTATTTTATCCTTTATATCAATTTTGTCTTTGATAAATCTATGATATAGAGTTAGTTGAGCTTAATTTTGATAGTAATTTAACTCAATTCTTATAGTAATGTATATAAATTAGTAAATTTTATTTAATTATTTTAAATTAGTTAATTGAGGTGAGTCAATCTAATCTTAGTTAATTTTATTGTTAATTTGGTGTTAATGTGGTTAAGATAGGTTGTTATTGAATTATTTGTACATTTGTAGGTGTTTAATGAAAGAAGAATTTTACTGAAAAAAGGAGACACCACATTGATAGTTGAGAGTCAAGCCACAAAGTCATTGAAGCTCAAAAGAATTTGAAGGATTAAAGAAGATTTGAAAATCAAGAATACAATTCTTGAGTTTTTCTATCTTTTTTTTTCTCTTAATTTCTTGGTTTTGTTTTTAATGTTTAAACTTTATTTAATAATGGTGTGTGACTTGATGTGGAACTAATTTGTTAATCTAAGATTATGATTGAACTCAATACACAGTTTGATTTATTTATCTCTCTTTTGCTTATGTTTGATGGATTTAAGTTGTTTATTTTATTTTGTTCTTAATGCTTCTAGTTGCCTGATCACCAATTAGATTGAATTGGAAACCTAGGTTAAACCTTGATGAAGGAGATTTAGGTTGACCTTAAATAGAATAGCATATGATCGAATACATTTAGTAGATTAAGTGATTTGATTTGCATATAGGGTAGACATACATCTATAAGCCATATGTAACCAAGATTAGAGCATGAACTTAATGAATCTTTTTTTAATTTAATTTGCATAGACATATAGTAAGTTAATTGGAAGAGATATTTTTACAAGAAACTCGATAGAGACTTGTAAATATATTAGGACTCTAGGTTAAGAACTAATCTATTAAACTATGTTAAGAGAGAGAGACAATAATTAGATGAAGTATTGAGGGACATCATAATCTTAGGTTTGGTAGTTAAGTGAGTTTTATAAGACAAATTTACTATTTAATTTTAGTTTCAATTATTAGTTTTAATTTTTCTTTTTAATAATATTAAATTTAATTATTTGGATAAGATTAAGGTGTTACAATTTTCGTAGTTAGCAATTAAGAATTGATTTAATTCTCCATAGGAACGAATTCTATTTACTATTATATTGCTTGCTAATGATACATGCACTTGCATGAGAAATCAATAAGTTTTTTGCGTTGTTGTCGGGGAATTGATTTTTAATTCTTTCTTGTTAATATTAATACCAAGCATTCTTAATTTTAATCCAAACTTTTCTTTTCTTTAATTTTTTTAGTTTGATCTAGAAATTGAAGACTTTTTGA
>NW_018397273.1:2225115-2225457 GCF_002168275.2 Theobroma umbraticum
AAACTATGAATAGTTCTCTAGTAGTGAAGAAAGTACAAGGTCTATACTCAAATCAGGATCCATAACCTAACCCAACTGATCAAGTTTAATGATATATCTTATCATCTTAAGCACATGAGGCCTTACTAAGCTTCCCTCGGACATCTTACATTAGAACAATTCCCTTGAAATGTTGAATTTCTCTGTGCAACTTTCCTTATCAAACATTTATCTAAGGTTTAGGATAATATCCAGAGCATTCATAGCCTCATGTTGCTTTTAAAGATCTGGAGCCATACTAGCCAACATCACGCATGTGGCTTGATCGAGATCATCCATATAAACTCTATAGGCCTCCTTTTC
>NW_018397273.1:2225467-2226149 GCF_002168275.2 Theobroma umbraticum
GCATCACACTGGGTCCTTAGAAACAGGACCATCTAGGACATAACCTTTTTCTCTTGTTTCGAGAAAATCTTGATATGTGAAACTAGTCAATGAAATTTGGGCTTGTTAACTTATTTGCATCAAGTATACTTATCAATGACAAACTATTCACCATGAAAGATTTATATCCTATATAAACCACCATACATGATTATTAGTCATTAATGCAAATTATATAATCATAAAGACAAGGTTTTAAAATCTTTTATGGTTATTTTCAATATTTTATCAAAATAGCAGCCTTCTTTTACTATTTCGAGAAATTTAACCTTTAAACTTCTTATTGAGCTAAGACCTTTTTCATCCCACCATGACTTTGAGTGACTTAACAAGTCATAATGAAACTAATTAGGTAGGTAACTTAGCTTACCAATTGTATCTTATATAACTCTTAGATCAGTTAGGTGACAACTCCTTGTCTAAATGTATCATATACATTATGCTTAACTATGCCTCCAATACTATGGGGTCTTATATGACACATCCGAACAACATGGTACTTGTTGAGTAAGACCTACCAAGAACTCAAACGTATTCGTGCAAAAGTTTGGCCTTGAGTGACTCAACAAGCCTCCAATTAAAAAAACAGCCATGTTATCTTATTATATAATGGAAGGTAACTTTTTGACTCAATATATTAATG
>NW_018397273.1:2226249-2226506 GCF_002168275.2 Theobroma umbraticum
TTAATATATATACTTTACATATAAATATATTTATTTTTTATTTTGTGTTAAGATTATAAAAATTATAACTTATAAAATTATTAATTGTAATATATATATATATATATATACACTTTATAGTATATAACTTGTAATGTCTTTAACACATACACTTCATATTATATATTATGTTTATTTATAAAGAATATAATTAATATTGTATAAATTAATTACTAAATAATATATATACCTTTGTTATATAAATTTATAATATATAA
>NW_018397273.1:2226516-2227149 GCF_002168275.2 Theobroma umbraticum
CTAAAAAGAAGTTGTGAGATTATAATAGTTTTGAAACTTAGCTATTTTTGTTAAATTTTATGTAACTAAGGACAAATTCATATAATTAATTAAATTATTTAATAAAATTATGATTATTAATTAAATTGTAATGTCTTTTAATATCTATACTTTATATAATTTAGATGCATTTATAAAAAATATAATTATTATTTTGTATATACACTATAATACTTTTAATATATATTTTAAATATATATTTATTTTTTATTTTATGTTAATATTATAAAAATTATAATTTATAAAATTATAAAATTTATATAATAGAATTTGTTTTCTTGTGCTTATTAGAAAAGGACTGTTAACTTACTTCACAATTTCGTAATCTAAATGTTTATGTAATTGATGTTCAAACAAACGAGAGAAAGATTAAAAACCCTAAGCCACTCCTTTCTTTTTTTACTTTTTTCTTTTCTAGCCGCTCCTTCACTTCAGTCCTTGTTCTTTCAGCTTCCCCAGCTGCCATGCTCCATCTTTTTTCTTTTCTTCCCAGCGGCCCAGCCACAGCCATGCCCTACCTTGTCGCCCCATCCCCAACTACCACACTCCATCTTCTTTTTTTTTCTCCTCAACGGCCCAACCATAGCCACGCCC
>NW_018397273.1:2227159-2250131 GCF_002168275.2 Theobroma umbraticum
ACCACGCTCCATCTTCTTTCTTTTCTCCCCAGTGGCCCAACCACAAGCATGCCCCGCCTTGTCACCCTATCCCCAACTACCACACTCCATCTTCTTTCTTTTCTCCTCAACAGCCCAACCACAGCCACGCCTTGCCCTGTCGCCTTATCCCTAGCTGCCACACTCCATCTTCTTTCTTTTCTCCCTAGAAGCCTAGCCACGTTCAATTAAACTGGTATGACTTTATTATTCAAGTTATCAACTATTTTGTTGCTGTGGTGCGTAAGGATGTTTCTGCTATAGCCATTTGTAAACCATATTAAGGATATGAATATGTAAAAATTTTTATTCTGTTGTAAACGTGCCAACCGTTCCAAGAATAACTATAAGAAGGAAGTTGAAAAATGATTTAAATACATTTTGTTCTATGACTTGTCAAGAAAGAACAAATGGGACAACAGACTATAGCTTGTGATAATATTGGGACCTTAGATCTATTCAAGTGTTTCCTTGATTAGAGACATTGAATCAAAACCAAAAATGTGTAATTAGCTGTAACAACAAAAGCATGATAACATTGAATTCAGTATGTTGCCAGGCTGTATTTATTTTTTTCAAAATTGATTCAAACATTGATTCTATTATTTTTATGTTTCTAAGTCGTTTGAAAAATGGACGCAGCCGACAAAATGTGATGATAGTGTTAATTATAATTGCAATAAAACATTCTCTTAATCATCAGCATATGTAGGGTCAAGTTCATAACAAGCACCTTTAATTGAGCCTTCTAGAACTCCTGCTAATGGCAGTCAAACTTTGATCTCACCTACTAGAAGTAAACCTCCATTGTGTAGTTCAAGTACCAAACTTCGTCACAAATTAACTTCAGAGGTTTGGAATCATTTTGAAAAGAAAAATATTGATGGGGAAGATATGGCAATTTGTAATTATTGTAAAGCTATACTTAAGGCCAATAGCAAGAATGGAACAAAAGCTTGAAAAATCACATGAATACTTGTGTAAGGAGAAAAAATTCAAGCATTGAACAATGCTTTGAAAAGCAAAAACAACTTGGCATAGCTACACAAGCTAATGGGAAATTTTTAAATTAGATATTACACATTTGATCAAGACATATCAAGACATGAGTTGGCTTGTGCTATAATCTTGCATGAGTATCTGTTTTCTATTGTTTCTCATGTTGGTTTTAAGAAGATTGTTGCTAGTCTTCAACCCTTGTTTAAAATGGTTTCTCGCAATACAATTAAAGAGGACATTCACAAGATTTATTACTCAAAGAAATCCAAGCTACAATAGGGGTTTGAAAAGTTAAAAAGTCGAATAGCCATCACGACAAATATGTGGACTTCAAATCAAAAGAAAGGTTACATGTCCGTCACTGCTCATTATATTGATGAATCTTGGGAGTTGCAAAGCTATATTTTGAGGTAAGCAATTTTTAGTTTAATGCTTTAAATTGTGTTATGTTATAGATTAATGGTTTTATGAAAAAATTGAAGCAAATTCATTAATATTATTTTGTAAACATGTAGATTTGTATATGTTCCACTTGACTGAATGGAATATAGAAAGCAAACTCTCTACTATCACTGTGGATAATTGTAGCTCCAATGATGGTATGATTTCTATCCTAGTGAATAACTTGGGTTTTGAACTTTTACTTAATGAAAGAATTCTTCACATGAGATGTTGTGCACATATATTGAACCTTGTTGCTAGAGATTGATTATCTGTGATTGACGATGTGATTGAAAATGTCCGTGATAGTGTAGTATATTGGTCAGCTAGTCCATCTAGATTGAAAAAATTTGAAAAAAGTGGCTCGTCAAGCTAAATTGTCATATTCTAAAAGGTTGAGTCTAGATTGTAAAACTAAATGGAATTCAACTTATGTGATGTTTTGGACTGCTATAGGATACAAATATCTCTTCCCTAAGTTGAAACTTAAAGACAAAGGTTACTTTTGCGTGCCTAGTGAGGAAGATTGGGAAAGAGCAAAAAATCTTACTGACAAGTTGAAAATGTTTTATGACCTCACTAATTTGTTTTCTAGGACATAGTATCCTACTATAAATTGTTTTTTTGTCAAAGTTTGTAAACTTTGAATTGTAATTGTGAATTGGATGTGCTTTGATAATGTGACAATTAGTGCCATGGCAAAGAAAATGTTTGATAAGTTTGAAAAATATTGGAAGGATATTCATATTGTGCCAGCTGTGGCTATTATATTAGATCCTGGGTATAAAATGAAGTTGGTTGAGTATTTTTTTCCTAAAATTTATGGTGGTGCTGCAAATTATAAGATTAAAGAAGTTAGGAAAACTTGTTATGATTGACTTCAAGAATACTAGAGTAGATCCATCAATCTAAAACCAAAGTCTTCTTAGAATTCATTAGCAACAACATTTGATGAATCACTTGAACTAGATGATGGTATGTTGTATGAATTTCTTAATTCTTCTACTGATGAGCATGTGAAGTCAAAATTAGACCATTATTTGGAAGACAAAGTTTTGCCATTTACTAAAACTTTTGATATTTTGAGTTGGTAGAAGACAAATAGGATAAAGTATCCCACTTTGTAAATGATTGTTAGAGATTTTCTTGCTATTCCTATTTCCACAATTGCATCTGAGTCAACCTTTAGTACTAATGGGAGAGTGGTGACTGACCATCGAAGTAGGCTTAAACCATACATTTTGGAGGCATTGATATGCACTCAAAATTAGTTGAGAAATGAAACGAAAGGTAAATAAACTCATTATATTTTTATTTCATTTGTTTTCTTTAAATAATTATCTATTATCCTAAGTGTTATATATATTCTTATTTTTTTTATCTGTGTAGGATCATATATAACAATTGAAGATTCAATTGCCACACTTGTTGACACTAACACGAAAGAAGATGATTGAATTGCTCATAAGCTTGCCTTATTGTCAATTCGTAATGTTGTTGAACTAGTTGTTTGGATATTTATTTTAGTTATTTAAGTTTACGTTGTTGTTGTTTGAATATATGCGTTTACTTATTTAAGTTTATGTTATTTGTTTAGATTTTTGTATTTAGTTATTTAAGTTTATGTTGTTATTTAGATATTTTTGTATAGTTATTTAAGTTTATATCGTTTTATGGATATTTGTTTTTAGTTATTTAATTTTATGTTTAAGATATTTGTTTTTGATTACTTAAATTTAAATTTTATTATTTTTGTTTTTATTAATTTAATTAGTAGTTAATTTTATGAAATACATAGAGAAATATTATTGTATATGTATATAGGTTCGAGTAATTGGGTACCATGAAGAAGATTTTAATAATTTTTTAATCTAATTATGTTTTTAAACTGGTTAGGGTAATTATAGGATAGTAAAAATGTAATAGGGTTAGGATTAGGGTAGTAATTTTTAAAATTATTTGATAAATTAATATGGTTAGAGTAGTTGATTTTTTATAAGGTTAGGGTTCGGGTATCTCGAAATTATAGGGTACCCTACCCGTTGACAACCTTATCAAAAAATGACATGCGCATATCTCAAGTTTTGAGGGGTGTATGTGGACTAAAATAAATATACTTTTAGATTTAGTTTTTTTGTTAAAAAATAACGTAAAATACTCTCACGTTTTTCAATTTTAATTGAAATTATAAAGGAGTTTATTAATTTTTAAAATAGACACTTCATTCTAAAAGTGTAAACATTATTAATAGAGATTATGAAAGGATTAAAATATTTTTTTATTGATTTAAAAATTATTATATATTTTTTTAAAAAAATAGAGAGCATCGTTCCAAAAACTATCATTTGGATGGAGTGCTTATTTCGAAAATTAATAGATCCATTTGAAATTTGGATTAAAACTTATGAAGTGAGAGTAATTTTACCCTAATAAATAATAATTGCATTTCAATTAGTTCTTTCATTTTTAAAGGAGCATTTTGGTCGTCAAAATTATGGTTTGGAGTTTATAACAAAGATTTATTATCAACTTTTTGAAATATAATAAACGTAATTTATTCATTGAATTACGTCACGGGTTTAAAAGTACGTAGGAAGAAAATAAAGAAAAGAAAAATAGAGGGTAATGCGGAAGAGATAAAGATGTGGGAAACAGTACACTATCGGAAACAAAGGAGAAGGTAGAAACAGTTATGAGGGTTGGATTAAGATGGAGCGTGCATAGAATAAATAAATTTTTCCAGAGGAGGAAGCACCTCGGCGAAGATGATTGTTGATGGTTTAGCAGCGGTTGGCACACCAATAGAATAAATAAATTGTAACTGGTCAGGTAAATTCATTTTCCGTTTTCCATTTTACGAAATCAGGAACAGAGAATGAGCTTGTAAGTTTTGGGGTTTATGATTCTGTACGTACTGTACTTTAGGATGCAGTCATTGTGAATATGATAAGGATAGTCATAAGTTAATTTTGTCTATAATTCGTAATTCCTTGCTTTATATGATTTTCTCAATCTTTGGCTTATTCCAAATGAATAGAGTCAGTGAGTTATTTCCATGCCCGTTTTTCCTTGGAAAGAGTTTAACGGGTATAATGTTTTTGAAGGGGGAAAAAGGTTTGCGACTGCATTCCTTATTCCTTCTTAGGGTTGATTGGAGGAAGGTTAAATGCTTGATAGTATTTTTTTTTTTTTTTTAAGATTGAACTGCCAATTTAAAGCTAATGTTGACTACTGTTTGCCGTGGGTTCTTCAAAGTCATGGGTATTAAAAGAATAATAAAACAATTAGTTAAGAGCATCTTCTTTGTTTTGCGATTTTGCATTTGATTTGGATATTTGGAGGCTTCGACAGGTTGATATCCGAAGGCAGTAGTTGCCACCGAAGTTGCCCAAGTCGACAATTTCTTTGAATTTTATTGATATTATTCTAATTGTTACTCTCTTTTAGTCCCATAATTAGTGTTTGAGTTTGCTTTTTTTTGAGTCAATTTTTCAAGTTTGACAGCCTTTTACTTGTAAATTACTAATAATTAAAATTTGAAAGCAGTACAACAAAAATTTCAAATGTATATCTGTTAAAATTTAACTTATTTAAATATTTAAACTAATTAAGATCAAAGCCGAAAAAGAAGTTTGACCATAACAAGTCAATCTAAGATAGTATTTATGGCACAGAGGGAGCACCTTATTCTTGAAAGATAAAAAAGAAGTGATGTGAAACAATTATGCTGTCGACTATATCATACTTTTTTTTGTTACTTTGGTTGGTATAGAGTTGGAGGATCTGTCAGGCGTTCAAACACTTAGGCAGTGAGAGAAGTAAAGAAGACTAAAGCAAAACTGATATGATTCTTGGGCAGTCAGTATAAGAAGATAATGAGGATGATGGTGAGGAGTGTAAATCGAAAGATGGCTATAGGATGGGCAAAAGAATCTAAGGGATGTTTATCCTCGACAATGACGAGGGCCTCTAATACCTGGAAGGACAACCAGAGCTCACAAATATTATTGTCTCCACCTCTTGTCACTCTCGACCTTCCAGACATTTGGGCTGCCAAATCCACCCACTATGATCCCCTATCAGGCCAGAAAATCTGTAAGAGTTTCACATTTAACTGTTTTGATTGCTCTCTGTTTACCTATAATCCCTCGTCTAAGGATCACTTAACTGTTATTTTACTGTCTCATTATTCTTTATGCTGCAGTTGTTCCACCAAATTTATTTCTCAAGGTTTAATTTTATCATCTGTTTTTTCTGTCAGTTGAAACAATGGTGTTTTTTTCTCTAAAATTAAGAGATTTATCGAATTTTTGAAGCTACCGAAATGAACCTTCTATATTTCTTGTTGTGCTTTTCAGTTTTTATTTTTTGGGTTTTATTTAATACAATTTTCAGTTGCAAGAGGAAGCTTGAATTGAGTTTCATATTTCATTTTGATAAGCTATGCTGCCATATCGAGCTTGTTTTTGAGTTGGTTTCCACCGACGTGGCCTTTTTTTATGGTTTAAGTTAGTTGGTCTTTTGCTTAATAAAAAACTTTCTTCCTGGCTGCTTCTGGAGAGGGATAATGCTTTACCAGTTTTGAGGGTAGTGAGAAGCCAGTGTCCCTAAATATCTGTAAAAAAAAGCTTATTCCATATATAGATTCTTTAAATATCTGAAACAACTTTGTGCTGCATTATCCACAGGGGAATCCTTCCTCCCTATTTTTATCTTAAAGAAGTGCAGGAAAGCTTGGAGGGCTAGGTTTATGATATAAATTTATCTGAAATATTGAGGAAAATATGGAAAAATTCAATAAAGAAGAGGAAAAAGGAGAGAAAAGATCCCTAAGCTTCACGCATAGGGTTCCCTTGATTGCATCAGACAATCAAGAAGAAAGAAAACCTAAGCATCAGACTTAGGGTTCCTTAGGAGTTACACTTAGGTTGATTATCAAACAATCACAATAGTGCTAATGCTGAAAATCTCATACACCTAAGGTTGATTGCATCACACAATCACAATGGCACTAATGCTGAAACTTTCTCATAATAGTCTGTCTTCCAAAAGGAAGATTACATTTATATTTATACAGGCTACTATCCTACCAACCCCAATCCTAAAAGAACTAGAACTCCAATTTCTTGTAGAAATTTAAAGAAAATTCTTAAGACTCCTATAAAAGCTAATAAACTTGACTCAGAAACAAAACCTAATAAGATAACGAAAAGCAAACAAAGATTCTAAGCCCTAATATAAATGTAAAATATCAAATGCAATCCTAGTCGTATAAAATTTTACAATTAAGCCCCATTAATACAACAAAGTAATGAAATAAAATCTTATGTAAGTTGATCCCTCAATTAGCTTCTTTGCATTCTTCATGTGCTTGATTAGTGATATTCACCACAGCCAATGTGCAGATTGCCACGGTAATTAATGGGAAGTTAATTGCAGAGGAAATCAGGTCAAGAGTAGCCTCTGAAGTAAAAAGGATGAAGGAGTGCATTGGCAAGGTTCCTGGTTTGGCAGTAATTTTGGTGGGCGAGAGAAGGGACTCACAGACTTATGTCCGTAACAAGATCAAAGCTTGTGAAGAAGCTGGAATCAAATCTGTGATGGCTGAACTTCCTAACTATTGTGCTGAAGATGATGTTATGACTGCGGTGTTAAAGTTTAATGAGGATCCATCAGTTCATGGTATTCTTGTGCAGCTTCCTCTACCAGAGGTAATTCTGCCATTGGGATCCAAATTTCACCCCTGCTTTTCCAAGCTAATGGTAAAATGCAATTGCATTAGATGCCAAGCCTAATTAATCTCAGCCACATGAATTTCTGTGATTTATAGGCCTACCATAGAAGATATAAAATTGAACTGTCAATAAACTTGAGGACCTTGAGATCACCTATTTGCAAGTACTTGTAAATCTTTGACAAATCCCATTTCCTATCAAATGGTATCCTTTTTTCCATTAAAATGCAGTGGGTGCTCCTGATATTTCAAACTGTAAGCAAGTGGCGTAAGTTTTCTGGTAAGTTAAAGGGATTTAATCTGATGCAAGTTCGTTTTCAATAGCCTAATGAATTAATTTTGTTTCAAAATATCTGCTAGGCAATATGAACTTTTCCTGGCCAGTCATCTTAATTGAGTATTTCAGAAGTTTGGTGTTTGCAGACGAGTGGCTTTGGTTGATTGTATTAGTCCTTTGAATGCTTTATAATTATTTCTTTTAGTTACTACACCATGAGGTTAATCCCAGCATGAGGCGGGATCTTTGGATTAGTCTCATATTGGGATTTTGTTTTGATTGGCCTGATATGGAGATAGTTCCTTGGTTACATCTGTATCTCATAGGTCATTTTTGACCCATGATCTCATGTGGCATTTCTTGTGACAGTGCCAAATATGACAGACAGTCAGGCCATCACACCTCACCCCTAATTATTCTAGGATGAGCTATTGTAACATCTTGGACTGCATGAGTTGCACCTCCAAGCATATAAATGGTTTAGCCTAACCTCATTGATGGTAGAATCCTCCAAGCACAGCCCTAAGATTCTCTGTCAAGTCCTTTTGGTAAGTGCTTTCTAGTCTACTGCCTGTTGCTGATACTGCTCCTGTGGATACCTCTCTCTTGGAGTACATCTCATAAGTGTTCACGACTTCTCCTGGAGGCATTACAAATCTACCTTATATGTTCTTTTTTCTCATATTTCCTAATCTGCAGCATGCTCACCATATGAATAATCATCTAATCCTCCTCTCTGCCATCTCGATTATTAAGTTAAAATGTTATCTTGAATTTTACAAGAGAATCCTCTAAACTGTTCTGCAAATGACTCGTAAAAGTCATCTGGTACAGCATTTGGATGAGGAGAAGATTTTGAATGTGCTGAGTCTGGAAAAAGATGTGGATGGCTTCCATCCAATAAATATGGGGAATCTTGCCATGAGAGGGAGGGAACCGCTGTTCATTCCCTGCACACCTAAGGGTTGCCTCGAGCTATTGATCCGATCTGGTGTGGAAATAGCGGGAAAGAAGGCAGTAGTGATTGGAAGAAGCAACATTGTGGGATTGCCCATATCTTTGCTACTGCAGGTAATAAATTGTCTTATACAGACATTTCTGTTTGTAATGTATGTTTCATAAACACATGAAGAGGTAAAAGGAAGTTGATATGAATATTTATACAAAGTACTATTTATGTGAGTGACTAAGTCTGTTCCCTGTTGTCTTTCTTTCAACTTCTGAATAACTTTTTTTTTTTCCTCTTAGAAACTCACTTCCCTTGTTCTCTCCGTTTCTCTCTCCCCAGGCAACACCTTGTCTGTTGAAATTGTGATTTTCTAGTTTCCCTCCCCATTATTATTTGCGAATATTATCTTTTCTTCATATATGTTGCGACGTAAAATTTACAAAATGGGATAAAGACACTTTTGTCATTTTGCATAAGTACCTGTGTGCTCCTAATTTTATTAGTTGTCTTTTTATTTTTCTCTTTCTTTGACATTACATTGTTTATCGTTTTCTTCATTTATTTTATCTTCCTCTCTATCCACGATATTTTTATTTATCACACAAGTAAAGGGTGCCACATACCTAGTTAACTACAATACATAAATGATAGGCAACCATTCAGAAGGGTTTGAAGGCTTCCTATATTAATAGATTTTACCAGTAACTCTGTTTATATGTGTATTATCTTTATATTCTAAAATTTAGTGAGATTATTTTATTTTAATCTTTTCAATCGGGTCCATTCTTATACATCTCCCGGGGTTAAGGACTGGTTCTTTTTAATTGTGTCCACTCTTACTATTTGACTAAGTAGGCATACTTTTCCTGAAATTGTTGGGCAGAGGCACCATGCAACTGTCAGCATAGTACATGCTTGTACAAAGAATCCTGAACAGATCACACGTGAAGCTGACCTAGTAGTCTCAGCAGCAGGGGTGCCTAGTCTGATACGTAGCAGTTGGCTAAAGCAAGGTTCAGTTGTTATTGATGTTGGGACATGTCCAATTGAGGTGATATTGCTACTCTTTCATTGCTTTGCTTGATTTTAAGTGCTTTCTGATTTCATTTCAGAAAAAGAATGGCAAAACTTTGGGAAGGTAATTTGTAATGGGAAAACTACAAAATAAAGTAGCCTCTTTTTATTTCTTACATCCCCGCTATTAATAGAGAAATGTAGGTCTGCATGTATGTCGCGACACGACTCTATTTGTCAAAAGACACTGTTCACACAACTGCCAGCCGCTCCCTAGAGTGCAACTCAGGCATGAAGCGTGTATTCCGTACCCCCCCTTCTTCTCTCTCTCTCTCTTTAAAAAGTAAGATGATTATTGCATTTCATTTTAGAGCTCAATTTATTCATGTCCAGGACCACAACACTTCTATTCGTCTGTTGATCTTAGATTCTGTATTCCAACAACTATGGTATGATCCTAAATGTGGCTTCTAAGTTCTTTCATCAATGGCAGGACCCCAGCTCTGGAGTTTGGATACCGTCTTGTCGGGATGTTTGCTATGAAGAAGCATTGAGGTTGCTTCTGCAGTTACTTCCCCCGTACCTGGAGGCGTTGGACCCATGACTATTGCCATGCTCTTGTGCAACACTCTTGATTCTGCAAAACGGTGTATGGGTTTGCTTGACTAGCGCAAGGCATGGTGCTTAGCATGTCAGGGCAAATATGTTCCATGTGCTTCATATAGGCGCTTAGCATGCTACAAGTGAATCGTTTATTCAGATATTACAGCCAAAATAGGTTAGACTTATGCATCAGCTACGCCATGTCGGCTCACAACTCCCAAGATGACTCTAGTGAATGGGAATCCTGTGCAATCAATTTGATCTGATACTAAGAAAGTCTTGCTTGCATCTATATCATGGAAGTTTGCTCATGTATGTTCTGTGGTTTTCATCTTTTATTCGCGTATCGAATATGGTCACGCACCTCGAGTGTACTATTGCGCTACAACACGCCCGGTCAGCCGCAGCTTTCCATTAAGATTCTGAGTATAATACTATCTATTCTGGTGCTATTAGAAATCAAACAAGAACATAGTTATTTCTGGATAATAAAGATAGATGTGCTTTGTTTTATATATAGATTTAAAGTACTATTATCCGAAACCGTAAAGAAATCTATTTTATACTCACGTTACACCAAGCGTGTGAATTGCTATGCGAAACGTCACAAGATCAGTAATAAACATTTGGGTAAAACAACGCAGTGGAAAGCATATTAAAGATGAAAGTATATGCTACAAATTTGTCTAGCTTTTTCGACGTCTAGACAAAAAGATGCTGGTATAGACCGCAGCAACTCAGACGGTAGATATACTCCTTTCAAGAGAATCCATTTTTTCCATGATTATTAAGGATAAATTAAGCGTATAACTATATGAAACATCAACTCTACCATAGATTTTGTTAAATTGTCACTCTTGGAATATTATAAGTATGTTATGACGAAGCATCGCATATCAGAGACATGATTACGAGTAAGCTTACTTGAAGAATAATGTGCTTATTCATCATCTAGTGCTATCCATTTTAGCAATAGCCCTATGTGAGCCACTTATGTTTCCGAGTGAATTCATACATTAAGACACTTCAATTGCAAAAGGTAAAATTACTATTTATCCTTTATATCAATTTTGTCTTTGATAAATCTATGATATAGAGTTAGTTGAGCTTAATTTTGATAGTAATTTAACTCAGTTCTTATAGTAAGTATATAAATTAGTAAATTTTATTTAATTATTTTAAATTAGTTAATTGAGGTGAGTCAATCTAATCTTAGTTAATTTTATTGTTAATTTGGTGTTAATGTGGTTAAGAGAGGTGTTATTGAATTATTTGTACATTTGTAGGTGTTAATGAAAGAAGAATTTATACTGAAAAAAGGAGAACACCACATGTGTGAGAGTCAAGCCACAAAGTCATTGAAGCTCAAAAGAATTTGAAGATTAAAGAAGATTTGAAAATCAAGAATACAATTCTTGAGTTTTTCTATCTTTTTTTTTCTCTAATTTCTTGGTTTTGTTTTAATGTTTAAACTTTATTTAATAATGGTGTGTGACTTGATGTGAAACTAATTTGTTAATCTAAGATTATGATTGAACTCAATACGCAGTTTGATTTATTTATCTCTCTTTTGCTCATGTTTTGATGGATTTAAGTTGTTTATTTTATTTTGTTCTTAATGCTTCTAGTTGCCTGACATCACCAATTAGATTGAATTGGAAAGCCTAGGTTAACCTTGATGAAGGAGATTTAGGTTGACCTTAAATAGAATAGCATATGATCGAATACATTTAGTAGATTAAGTGATTTGATTTGCATATAGGGTAGACATACATCTATAAGCCATACGTAACCAAGATTAGAGCATGAACTTAATGAATCTTTTTTTAATTTAATTTGCATAGACATATAGTAAGTTAATTGGAAGAGATATTTTTACAAGAAACTTGATAGAGACTTGTAAATATATTAGACTCTAGGTTAAGAACTAATCTATTAAACTATGTTAAGAGAGAGAGACAATAATTAGATGAAGTATTGAGGGACATCATAATCTTAGGTTGGTAGTTAAGTGAGTTTTATAAGACAAATTTAACTATTTAATTTTAGTTTCAATTATTAGTTTTAATTTTTCTTTTTTAATATATTAAATTTAATTATTTGGATAAGATTAAGGTGTTACAATTTTCGTAGTTAGCGATTAAGAATGATTTAATTCTCCCATAGGAACGAATTCTATTTACTATTATATTGCTTGCTAATGAAACATGCACTTGCATGAGAAATCATAATGTTTTTGCGTTGTTGTCGGGAATTGATTTTTAATTCTTTCTTGTTAATATAAATCAACTATAGCATTTCTTAATCTTAATTCCAATCTATGTCTAGTTCTTTGAATTTTTGAGTTGATCTAGAATTGAAGACTTTTTGAAGTTCAAAACAAACTATGAATAGTTCTCCTAGTAGTTGAAGAAAGTACAAGGTCTAAACTCAAATCAGGATCCATAACCTAACCCAACTGATCAAGTTAATGATATATCTTATCATCTAAGCACATGAGGCCTACTAAGCTCCCTCAGACATCTTACATTAGAACATATCTCTTGAAATGTTGAATTTCTCGTGCAACTTTCCTTATCAAACATTTATCTAAGTTTAGGATAATATCCAGAGCATCATTAGCCTCATTGTTGCTTTTAAAGATCTGGAGCCATACTAGCCAACATCACGCATGTGGCTTGATCGAGATCATCCATATAAACTCTATAGCCCTCTTTCCTCATTGTACATACACCGGTCCTTAGAACAGGACCATCTAGGACATAACCTTTTTCTCTTGTTCGAGAAATCTTGATTGTGAACTAGTCAATGAAATTTGGGCTTGTAACTTTATTTGCATCAAGTATATACTTATCAATGACAAACTATTCACCATGAAAGATTTATATCCTATATAAACCCACCATACATGATTATTAGTCATTAATGCAAATTAATATATCATAAAGACAAGGTTTTTAAAATCTTTTATGGTTATTTTCAATATTTTATCAATAGCAGCCTTCTTTTACTATCCGAGAAATTTAACCTTTAAACTTCTTATTGAGCTAAGACTTTTTTCATCCCACCATGACTTTGAGTAACTTAACAAGTCATAATGAAACTAATTAGGTAAGGTAACTTAGCTTACCAATTGTATCTTATATAACTCTTAGATCAGTTAGGTGACAACTCCTTGTCTAAATGTATCATATACATTATCTAACAATGCCTCCAATACTATGCGGTCTTATATGACACATCCGAACAACATGGTACTTGTTGAGTAAGACCTACCAAGAACTCAAACGTATTCGTGCAAAAGTTTGGCCTTGAGTGACTCAACAAGCCTCCAATTAAAAAAACAGCCATGTTATCTTATTATATAATGGAAGGTAACTTTTTGACTCAATATATTAATGAAGGATTTTTATTTATTAATTCATTAATTAAGATCTCATTGATTTGACGTTCTTGACATGTATAACATTTATCGTATTTCACATATATCATATATATATATATATATATATAGATAACTCTATTATATAGAGTTATTTTGAGTCATTTTGGGAGCTTAAGTAGCTAGATGATCTTTGAGATTTTAGGTTCGAATTTTAGCATTTAGGTGTTTTTTAGTTTAAGTTTGATTACTTGTTAAGTGATTAATTTAAGTTATTTTAGTTAAATTTTAGGTTATTTTATTTTAGCATCTTTTCTTTGTTTGAACATTTAATTTTTAGCCTAGACCCTTATAATAATATTTTCAACAATTCTTGCTATCCCTCATTCCTAAGTGCATAAGTCAATTTAGAAGGTGTTATAAGCCACATAGTGAAAGAGGTAGTCAAGATGAAAAAAAAATGATGAAAAGTTCAAAAATATGATTGTACTCATCTCATTGCCCAATAAAAGAAATAAGTTTGGAGGTGTGAAATTGAGAAAAAAAAAGGGAAAGAAAGAATGAAGTGTTGAACAAAAGAAAAATTTTGATGGAGAAGGGGTATACTAAGTGAAGGAAAATAAAGCTCTGAATAGCATCTAGATTGACTATGTGCTTAGGGTGATTTGAGCTATACATTATCCCATATCCAACCTTAACCCTAGCCATACATTACAAGCTAATTAAAGTCCTATTAATCTTCAACATAGTGTTAGCCTACATTAGCGGAGAGAGGAATGAAAAGCAAACTTATGGAGTTAATTACTAATTTGAATTTTGCATGAATATAAATTATCCAGATTGTACAATATTCTAAGTGAAGAGATTACACACATACACGGAATTTCACTTAATGATGAGTTTGCATTTGAATTGAGACATGAACTTGAATAATATCTATGTGTTGCCTAGAGTTATGGATATGGATTAACTATTGAGGATATTAAAGGTAATTAATGAAATGGTGCAATTGAAGTCTAGTTAAATGTTTTCATGTTTACGTTATTGCATGTTGTTTTATGTTTTGCTCGAGGACTAGCAAAATCTTAAGTTTGGGGGTGTGATAATTCTATTATATAGAGTTATTTTGAGTCATTTTGGGAGCTTAAGTAGCTAGATCTTTGAAATTTTAGGTTCAAATTTTAGCATTTTAGGTGTTTTTTTAGTTTAAGTTTGATTACTTGTTAAGTGATTAATTTAAGTTATTTTAATTAAATTTTAGGTTATTTTATTTTAAATTACTTTAAGAGTAGTTATTGCTAATTTCTCTTATGGCTTTTGTAGGAAATTGATGAAAAAGACTCATTTGATGAAAATCAGTGCAAGTATGGTGATAGCTTCATTCGTATATGTTTCAGTATTTTGACCATATCTCTTTCTAAAACATCCAAATGAGGTGATTTCTTAGACCAATCGAATTATAAGAAGAAGGGATACAATGTTTATGTTCACCATTTGCCCAGTTCTGATTGGATCATGGTCAAAATATTTGTCAAAGTCGGACCACTGCAGCAGTATGTAAACTCTGAACATGATGCGTATTCGGAGCAAATCTTTCAATCCAGAAGTCCAATTGATATGATTCTTAATTCATTGGAAAGTTAAGAGACAGGGATAAAACTTTTATGTTTACTACTTTGCCCAGTTCTTAACATATTAGGGTGAAACTCACGTTTGAAGTTGATAGACTGCCACAGCACTGGGAGAACAAAGGCTGCAGCGTTGATGAAAGGAAGCACACATACAAAATTCCAGAGAGCTCAGCGCCGCAGCGCTGGAGAAGTAGAGCCGCAGCGCTGCGCGACTTTCTTAAAAATAAGGGAAGTTAATGGATTTCGAAAATTAGGTTATTTGGAGCCTATTTAAGGAGCCTTTTTCAGAGATTTTAGAGGGGAGGCTGCAAGCAACTATTCTGGAGATTTGGAGCAAGAACAAAGCAAGGAAACAAGAGAATTGAAAAGAGAATCAAGATCACAAATCTCTAACTATTAGTTTTCTCTCTTACCTTTGTGTTTTTCTTATTTTCTTTGACTTGGATTCATGGCTAAATTTCTTTGGATATTGTTTTTATTAGATACTATGAACTAAATTATTTTTCTAGGATTGCAATTGAACTCACATGTAATCTAATTTTTAATCTCTTTCTTGCTTATTTCAATGGGATTTGATTGTTTATTCCAATTTGTTCTTAATGCTTTATTGCTTGGCCACCAATAAAAATTGATCTAGGAACCTAAACAAACTTGGGAAAGGGAGTTTAGTGTAGACTAAAATTGGAATAGTATATGATCATATTAATTGATTTGCGTATAGGATAGGGATATACCTATAGGCCATATGTAGCCAGATTAGAGCTTGAACTTAATGAGTCTATTTTAATTTCAATTCACATAGAGATATAGTGTTTTAGTTAAAATAGACATTTATAAGATGAGTCGGGAGACCCTTATAAATAATTTAGGACTCTAGGTTAGCAATTCAACCCATTGAAATAAGTTAAGAAAGAGAGGTAAGATTTAGATGAAGTGTGAGGGATATTGTAATCCTAGGCTTGTTTGATTTGCTGTTTGCCCAATTACTTTATTGCTTTAATTTGTAATCAAATAAGTTTTAGTTGCGTAATTTTGTTCAATTAGAATAAAGATTTTAATTGTTTGAATAAAACTAAATTGTTTTAATTTTAGTACTTAGTAAATTTTAGATCAATTCCCTGTGCGATCGATACTCTGCTTGCTAATATTACTATTCGATACGTATACTTGCATAGTAGAATTTTAACTGACAATATACTTGAAAATAAATCTATCTATCGTATTTCACAAACATCATCTTCAAACTTTGCTTATAATCTCCTTGAATCTTCATGGTGCCTTTGGATCTCCATCTTCAAGTTACAAAAAATGTTCTATCTAACCCTAGTTTTGCACTTTGATGTAACTAATTACAATTTATAATAAAAAATCTCAAGTTGCATTCGATAGAGGTTAGATGAGAAAAGAATTTTACAATCTAGAGAAAACTGAGATAATGCAAGGTGTAGGCAAACCCTATTTTAAAATAAATACCATGAGAAATAAATTTAACCATCCATGACCTAATCTTCTAAGGTCTAAGTCCATAATCATCCTCATGCTTTATAATCACAATCAAAAGTATAGAAATAATTTCAAGCTCAATACCATTTGGTGATCTTGTGTATTATTTGAGAAAAACATCAATTAATTCACTTAAAGTGTTATACTTAAATTATTTAGTATTTTTTTTAATTTCAATTTAATGTTTACAAAATTTCCATTTTCAAAACACTTAAAAGTAAACTTTTCACTTTTTATTTCTTATTAGAAATTCATAAAAATAAAATTTTCCGTTTTAAGACGTTCCATTTTAATTCTTTCCATAATTAAAACTCCTTTTAATCTAAGAAACCTCTTTGTTTTAGGTAAACTTCCTGAAATATATCTAAGACAATATTTTAATTTCTAACATTTAGAACAAGGATTAGTTTCCTAAATTGTATGTTGTTTAAGTTATCTAAATGGTGACTTAACAAATTTTTGGAAACTTCTAGTCAAACCAAAATTTTAAGGAAAGTTCAATGCTATCACATAACTTTAAGAATTTCTCCTAAAGTAGGAAACTATCTCCAATGAATTTTTCAAATTAAAATACTATCCTTAATTTTAGGAATTTCTTTTAAAGTAGGAAACAATTTCTTATTCCACCCAAAATTAAAATTCTATCCTTAATTTTAGGAATTGCTTTAAAGTAGGAAACAATTTCTTTTTTTTTTAATGAATCACCTAAAATGAAAATAGATAGCATTTAAGCGCTCTTAAAACTCCATAAATCATGAGTCAAACTCATGAAAAGCTACTGAAAATTTTTAGTAAGTGTGTTTAATAATTAAACACAAAATTTTTGAAGAATTAAGCCACCATAGCCAATCATAGCTGCCCAAAATTTTCTGCATTGAATCTTTGCTATTTTAGAACTTGAAAACGTGATTTTTATGAACCTTTTTCATACTAAATCAAGTTTGGCCTAAACATGCAGTAATTTAATTTAATAAAACTAATTTTTAACAATTAAAAACTACTCATAACACTTACCAATGTTAGTTAAAATTAATCGACACATTAGTCTCCAAAACACCTCAAAACTATTCAATTTTAACTTAACTTTGCAGGCCTTTTAATCCAATTATTAATTCTTCAACTAAACATGATTTTAAATCTTTTAAGACATGTTTAAATGAATTAACTACATGTTGTTCATATTTGAATTAAAACAAAAAAACAAATTAAAAAAAAACCTTCAAAACTGATGTACACCAAAGCAACACACAAATCAATCCTATTGATTATCACCAAGAATCAAGCATGCATATTACATACAAACATTAAACAAAGGCTCTGATATTACTGTTGGGATTCGACTAATTCACTAAAATCAATAGAATTCCCAAGCTTCCACTAAGCTTTTACAATGCCTTTTCATAGACTCAGCCACAACCTTTAATAATAGTTTTTCTTGGGATCAACCAAAACCCAAAACTAATTTTTTTTTAAGGCTAAGTTAGAACCTATAACAACAACCAAGCTAACCCAAGCTTGATCTAGCCTTTAGAGTGTCTCCCACACTATAAGTAAACAACAAATAGAGAAAAAATGAAGTACAATTGATCACCTAGCTGATCTAAGATGTACAAAGTTAAGTTTAAACACTTTTTCAAAGGATGAGAGTGAAACATAAGTGTAAAAGGAAGGTTTTTAGTCTACTAAACTCAAAACCACTTTGCATAACTTCTCTCTCATTTTTTACTGTTGGAGAGGCTTTAAATACTGATAAAATCACTTCTGGTCGTTGGAGATAGAAACTAGCTACTTTTGACCATTATTTTGTGTTTTTGTGCTTAAATTCAAATTTTTGAGAGTAAGCTTTTAACTGGTTAACCATACTTCTTAGACGATTAAGTTTTCTCTATCTTGTAGTCTGCTTTACTCTGTTAATCAATTAAGAAAGACTTTAATTGATTAAAAAGTTTACTTCTTCTAAAACAACCAGCTTCACCAACTTTTCTTTGTTTGATTAATTCTTCTCTTTGCTTGGTAACGCAGATCTTCCATTTTCCTCAAACAGCCATGAGATATGTTAGTCATTTGATACTTCTTGAATTATTCTTCACAAATTTGACAGCCTTCATTTGGGATCTTCACTTTTTTATTTTAGTTAACTAACTCCCTTCGTTAACCAACTAAGATGCTTTTGTTTGTATCCAACACCGGCTTAACTGATTAAATCTTGTCTTAACTAGTTAAGACATTTCTATCTATCTAAGGTATAGTGCTCAGAATTACTTTAATTGATTAAGGATTTGTGTTAATCGATTAAAACTAATCTGTCTTCATTAAAGCTCTTTCATTTTTACTTGTTTAACCACTTAACCCATCTTACAACTGAACAAGCATCTTAACTTGCTTTCAAATGCCAAATATGTTAATGAATTTAAGTTTTCTCTTGTAGACTTAAATAATATAATTAGACACTAATGAATGGAAATATTTTGCTATTATCAAAAACATATAGAGTCAATATTCTCTATCTTTTATTTTTGATGATGACAAAACACTCCTAGATTAAGAGTGCAATGTCTATGTTCAATATGAATGCTTCATATCTTTATGCATAATGAGTTGCTCCCCCTTAGTCAATGCGTCTAGTTTTCTTTAAAGATTTACAATAAAATATTTATAATATCCACAATACCTAAACAAGATACATTGAATATCCATAATAACTAGCACATAATATTCAACAAAACCATAATTAAGAATCACACGCATAAATTAAACATGAAGACCTATTCAACTCTATTTAAGTTAGTCTTCTTTCTCTTTTTTTTTTCTTTTTCATCATTAAACAAGATATTCAGAACTCCCCCTCAATGAGTGCATCTAGATTTTCCTTTAATCTTTAAATTAGACTTTAATGAATGAGAATCATAAGCACTCATACACCTAAGTTATACAAGCTTATAGATATAGTTCAATAACTTCAAGAGTCAAGCTTGTGTCTAGGTAAGAACAAATGTATGGGAGTTAAATCATTTTAAGAAATTGTCAAGGATTACTTAAATAATGTTCAAGCAAATTTGATCATTTTGTCATAATCAAAACTATAATAATTTTAAAGCTAACAATCTCCCCCTTTTTGGTATGACAAAACTATAAGCATAATTTGCATCTGAAATAATTTTAAAATCTCCCCCTCAACATATGCATAAAATTAAATTTGCTCATAAACCTTCTCCCCATTTTTGTTACATCAAAAAGGTTAATAAGAGTAAGCATTAAACACTTGAGCTCAGGAAATAATTGTTAGCAAAATCCATGAAAAAAAAAAGCATTAAGACCATGAATATGTAACCATAAAGTCACCAAGTCATCATATATCTACACTGAATATTCTCAACCAAGTCATTAAGAAATATACCCTTTAAACACATTCAAATTTTAATTTCTCAAGAGAATCATCAATAAGAATGCCACATGTATATATATCTTAAACAAAATGTGGACATAACAATTATGAAGTTCAAGAAAGATAAGCATAAAGATGTTCAATTAGCACATAAGCCCTATTTCAACTCTAATACCAAGTGTTAAAGCTCAATATACTAATTGATAAATATAAGTAAAATCTCCCTTTTTGTACAAACACAATATCAATTATAAGAGATGGAGTCATTTTAAAACTCATTATACCAATTGATAAGGCACCAGTAAAGACTTCTCTTATCATTAAACATTCCAAGCATATCAACTTCAAGACTCAAAACATTTAAGAAAAATATGATCAATTTAAAGCTCAAGAGAGAAAAGACAATTATAAAGCTTGATGCTACTTTTAATGCTAGATCCTAATTGAGAAAACTTAAGACTTTATACCAATTATGCATTTCAACATTCAAGTTTAAATGAGAAGTAATATAAGGCACAATATTTATTTTGGTGTTTAGAAAGATATTACCGGTAGCAAAAAACACCAAATGTTGAATTCTCACCAAACCTTCTTGTTAAAGATCTTAATTTCTTATGATATCAAAGACAATGATTGATTCCTTCTTAAGAAATCATAAGCTCAACACAAATTGTTAGAGATCCTCAATAGATCAAATATTAGGAGAGAAATTATGAGCCTGGAATAAATGAGCATTCAAATGGATATTCAGTTTATTTTCCTAATACTCAAGTATTCATGGAACTAAAAAAGTATGAGCATTTGAACAAATGTTCAACATATGCATTAAATACTCATATTTTCAAGAAGTATTTGCAAAGTAATTCCTAGGCATGTTTAAGGTATCATTAGTCTTCAAGCATCATTCTCAATTATCATCAAGTATTATCAATCATCATCATGCATTATTTATTCTCAATATCAATTAGCCAAGCAATATCAATCAAGCATTTCCAAGAAATTACCTAATTCATATATAAAAATTGCAACTCAATGAGATATTAAAAAAAAATCATCATTAAGCATTTTTAATGAGTTTTTTTTCAAATTATTTTCAAGCGGTCATTCATCCAAGTTATTTTGAAGCAAGTATCGTAAGATGTATTCTCCAAATTTATATATGAAATTATCAAGTCAAGGAGAACTTTCACAAAATGCCTATCATTATTAATGAAGCATGATCAAATTATTTTGCATTTATTGCAATCACGTAAGAGAGTTATGATCAAATAAGTACAAAGATAACTACAAAAAATAAAATGGTTATATTCATTAATCATGATTCCATTTTTCATAAATATATAGACATATACCAAAAAAAATACAAGCATTGAATTTTAATGTGGTACATGCTATTTCTCAATATTCTTCATAATTCGTGAGTAATACTAAAGAAAATTGAAAATAAAGTACTCAACTCATGAATATATTCAAAGTGAACATTCAATCATCAATGAATATCAATTATCAAGATTCAAAAAAGAGATATTTAATCAAAACACATTAGGCATTCATTGCTAACTAAAACTATGGGCCATATTTTGTTTGACAAGTCAAGTTATTTATGGTGACATATAAGCTAAGTTGGATGCACACCAATGCAACGACCTCTCCTTTCGATCGCTACCGGTGTCCGAGACTCTCGAGTAAACCCGCCAAATCCCGAACAAGCCTTAGTTAAACTTCTAGACAATTTAAACTCAACTCATGATTTTAAAGCCATTGCTCATTTAAACCAAGTAAACACAATAGTCAAATCACGACATTTAGATACCAATAATTTGGTTTAATAACTACACAACATATTCAACTTAATAAGTGACAATCATTAAACCACATCAAGTTTTTAACAAATACATTTTCATAACTAGTAATCATTATGAGTCTGACTACTCAACACAGTTTGACCTCTAGGCAGTGGAGCGACTCGGAGTGGGAGCCTAAGAGATGCCATTACCTACGTTGTAGCAAGTCTTGATGTGCTGAGCAATGCACCTAAGCTAATCACTTATCTGTAAAAAGGAAATAAGGGGGTGAGTCTCACAGACTCAGTGATCATCAACCCCGTGAGTAGGGCGTATATGGGAAACAAGCTAAAGGCAGAAGATTTGAATATTAAAAATATAAGAATATATAAAAGCAAATTAACTCAAAAGGGAGGTTCGTGCCTTATATGTAAAACTAGTAAGTTAATGCGAAGTAGGCATTTAAAATCAAATATCAAACCATTTCATGTAAGATTTCTACCATTAAAATCATTTAAACACTGGCTTAAAACAATTAATATCGTCGCGCGAGCTCCCGTGGAATCCATCATTAACAAAGTTTATAAGCAAATCCATAAATCACCTCATTCACGAGGAATTAAAATCCAACGTCATCGCATAAATAAGGGAACTATGGGAAAACAATTATTTCTCACCATGCGAAAAACTACGTGCGCAAAAACCCAAAGAGATATCGCATTCCAATAGGAATAGAATAATAAAGCTCGTTGATCCGCTTCCACGTAATGACATCCGGGAGCTCCACTCCACTAGATCCCCACAGCCATGGCGGTCTCAACGATGTTGGCCGATATCGGAGAAATCAGGCGGTCGCAACCGCATATATCACTAGTGGCTTAGCCACAAATAATCATAAACCATGGCCCCAGCCATGTCTAACAGCCCGTCAACAACCTAAAGATTCTCTAGTTAGAGCTCACTTATGCACAAGGGTTACACTTAACTGAAGTGACAACCAACCTACTCTCATATCTTTTGATTTAATAAAACCATTTAAAAGTCAAATCGGGTTTCCAAAAGATTAGTTCAAACCATTTTCAAGATACCGATCATGATAGTGTACTAAAATCCTTTTTTTATCACTTTGCAATGTAAAACCTTTTGTATAAGGGTTAAACATCAAATCAGCATGATGAGTATGAAATCATTCATGAATGCATATCACACAATCAATAAGGCACAATTTTTTACATAAATTCTATTGAAAAGC
>NW_018397273.1:2250618-2250768 GCF_002168275.2 Theobroma umbraticum
TTTACATGCTTACCTCTCGGTTTAAGATTGAATTTTCCAAATGTGATTAACAACTTCTTCACTGCTAAGATTACTTTTGCTGCCACAAAAATAATTAATCAATATACATCTCATTTTTCCTTTCCACTTATGATTTCAAAGCTAAAACAC
>NW_018397273.1:2250868-2255832 GCF_002168275.2 Theobroma umbraticum
CCTCCAAACTTTCATGGTTTATAATTTAATCCTTCCAACACTTCTTAAATTTCAATTTCCTTTTATTTTCTCCCTTTACATGTGTACAAATATAATATGAGGTTTGCACCCCCTCAACATGTCACCATAATATTTAAATATATACTTACCCCGCTCGTGCTCTATTTAATAAAGTCACGCAGGTCCCACTAATATCGTTTTTCTTTTGAATTTCTTTCTTACTTCTTCTCCCCCACATAGTCATATAATCCTCTTCCACGACTAATCTCAACAATAATTAAAATATTAATATTTTAATATTATTTTATTATTAAAATATTAAAAAATATTATTTTATTTCAAAATATTCTTTTCGCCCACTATCACTCCTTCACTCCTTGACATTTAAATTTTTGTCAATTGACCCTTCGTCTTGTCGATTAGGTCTTATTGACTTTTATTCACAAATACAGGGTGTTACAGTCTCCCTCACTTAAAACAAATTCGTCCTCGAATTTAAATAGAATGGGCTGGTAAATCATACCTTAATCTTGGAAAAGATGGGGATATTCCTTCCTCATTTCCTCTTCAGGTTCCCATGTTGCCTCCTCCACTGACTGGTTTTGCCACAAGACTTTTATTGAGACAACTTCCTTAAAATGTAATCGTTTCTCTTGTTGATCCAATATTGTTACTGGCTGCTCTTCAAAATTTAGTTCTTCATCCAACGGAACCAAATCATAATGTATAACATGTGTCGGATCCTTAACATACTTCCTTAACATAGACACATGAAAAGTAGGATTCACATGAGCGAATTCCATTGACAAAGCTAGTCGATACGTTGTTAACCCAATTTGTTTTATGATTTCGAAAGGTCCAATGTATCTCGGGCTTAACTTCCCTTTCTTCCAGAATCTTTTACTTCGTTTCAATGGAGCTACCTTTAGGAACACAAAATCAACCACTTGGAACTCCAGAGGACGACGCCTATTATCTGCATAAGACTTTTGTCTACTCTACACCGCTCTTCGGAGTTCCCTTACCAAACTCACCACATCAATAGCTTGTTGCACCAAATCAGGACCTAACAATTTCGTTTCTCCCACTTCAAATCATCTAATAGGCAATCTACACTTTCGTCCATATAATGCTTCAAAAGGAGCCATTCCAATACTAGCTTGGTAGCAATTGTTATAAGTGAATTCTGCCAAAGATAATTGTTGATTCCATGTGGTTCCCATTTCCAACACTATTGACCTCAACATATCTTCAAGCGTTTGTATAACCCGCTCGGATTGACCATCCATTTGAAGATGATATGCAGTACTTTAAACGAGTGCCTAAAGCTTCATGTAAACTTCTCCAAAACTTATTAGTAAATTGCAGCCCTCGATCAGAAACTATAGTCACGGGAACTCCATGCAATCGTACAATACAATCAATGTAAACCTTAGCATATTTAGCTGACCCATAGCTAGTCTTCACTAGAATGAAGTGAGCAAATTTAGTCAATTGATCTACTATTACCCAAATCAAATCATAACCCCCTTTAACACGAGGCAATCTAGTTACGAAATCCATAGCTCATGTTCCCATTTCCATTCGGGAATCGGCAAGGGTTGTAGAAACCTAAGGGTTTCCCATGTTCAGCCTTAACTTGTTGACAAGTTAGGCACTTAGCTACATATTCGGCTACATCTTTCTTCATACCTAGCCACCAATAAACCATTTTCAAATCGCGGTACATCTTGGTGGCTCCTGAATGTACCGTGCAGGCGGTAATGTGAGCTTCCTCTAGAATCTCTTCTCTCAAGTTATCTCGATCTGGCACATACGTTCGGGATTCGTACTTCAACGATCTATCATCTCCATATACAAAATTTTGATCTCGCTCTTCGGACCCTAAGATTTTCATTACATATTCATCTTGATCCTGAGCACTGTGAATTCGGTCCAAGATCATTGGTCGTACTCGAAAATGAGCAATAAGGGCACTAGGCCCACCAATGTCAATCTTGACCCCCTATACTACCTAGGCTTTGCCATCCATGCACTATACTTCATTGTTCGGCAGTCAAATGTGCCAAACTTCCCATAGATTTTCGACTCAAGGCATCAGCTACCACGTTCGCCTTACCAGGGTGACATTGGATGGTACAATCATAGCCTTTGAGCAATTCCATCCATTGGCATTGTCTTAAATTAAGATCCCTTTGTTGAAATATATACTTTAAACTCTTGTGATCAATATATATTTCAAAGCTTTCACCGTATAGGTAATGATGCCAAATCTTTAATGCAAATACTATCACTGCCATCTCTAAGTCAGGGGTAGGGTAGTTTTGCTCATGCCTTTTGAGCTGCCTCGATACGTACGTGATGACTATACCATTTTGCATGAACACACATCCTAATCCAACCCTTGATGCATCACAATACACAACATATGCCCCTGGGCCACTTGGTAAGCTTAAGACCGGTGCCGAAATCAAACATTCCTTTAATCTCAAGAAACTACTCTCACATTCATCAGTCCATTCAAACTTAGCCCCTTTCTGCATCAACGTCGTCAATGGTGCTGTGATTTTTGAGAAATCTTGCACAAATCGATGATAATATCCAGCCAAGCTGAGAAAACTTCAAACCTCAGTAACAGTACTCGATCTTAACCAAGTTTGAATCGACGCAACCTTCTGCGGATCCACACTAATCCCTTCCTCCGATATCACATGTCCAAGAAAACTAATACTCTCTAACCAAAAAGCACACTTAGAGAACTTTGCATATAATTCATACTTTCAAAGTGTTCGGAACACCATTCGCAAATGTTGTGCATATTCTTCAAGACTTCGAGAATACACCAAGATATCATCGATAAACTCCACCATAAATCTATCCAAATAGGCACGAAACACTCTATTCATTAGATCCATAAAAACGGTAAGAGCATTAGTTAAACCGAAAGACATCACAAAAAATTCATAATACCCGTACCTCGTACGGAATGCGGTCTTTGGTATATCCTCTTCCCGAATTCTTAACTGATGATACCCGGAGCGTAAATCAACTTTTGAAAAGCATCGCGCTCCTTGTAATTGATCGAATAATCATCAATCTTGGGAAATGGGTATTTATTCTTAATTGTCACACTATTCAACTTTCGATAATCCACACATAACCTCAAACTTCCATCTTTTTTCTTTGCAAATAGTGTCGGAGCTCCCCAAGGTGAAGTACTTGGATGAACAAATCCCTTTTCCCCTAACTCTTGTAATTACTCTCACAGCACTCACATCTCTGCTGGTGCCATTCGGTAAGGAACTTCGGATAGTGGTTCTGTGCCAAGAATCAAATTAATGCAAAACTTAACTTCCCTTTTTAGGGGTAACTTGGGCAATTCCTCCGAAAACACATCTTCAAATTCGTTAACTATTGGCACAATCTTAATATCTGAAACTTTTTCCTCCATTAACACTTCCTCCTTAGCTACTACACACGCCAAATAATTTTGTTCCGATTCCATTCTTGTGACTCCCGTTAATTTTTCCTTATTACATGGACTCCTATGTCCATAGATGATAAAGAAAACTTCTCCGGGAAACTTAAATTCAACATATTTGTAGTGACAATTGACATTGGCATAACAATCATACAGCCAATCCATTCCTAATATTGCATCAAATTCCAATGTCATCAATAACACTAAATCTACTAATGTCTCCAAGTGGTTAATTTGAACTACGCAAGATCTATAAACAACTTCTGCTATACAAATCTCTTCAAAGGGAGTGGTCACTACCAATAGGTCTACTATTATTTCACAAGGTTTATTCAATTGTGACACAAAATTTAAGGAAACAAAAGAATGGGTAGCTCTAGGATCAAACAATAGTAATGCTTCAAAACCACAAATCAAAAAGGTACTTGTCACCACATCATTAGAAGCATGCACATCTTGCAGACCCATGGCAAATACTCTCGCTTGTCCTCATCTGGAAGTACCTTGCAATGCTGACTCAGTAGGTCATGATCGAGAGGTAGAAGCTATTCCTGTACCTTTATCAGGTTGACCTCTCCTAGGTAGAGGTGAAACTACAAATGCTACCACTAATGCTGGTTGTACATACCCACGACCAGTTCCTTGCAATCTCCCACCATAAGGATAGTCTCTTCGCATGTGTCCCATTTGACCACAATTAAAACATACATCATATGATTGAGCATATGGCCCCACATGCGTAATGCCATAACGTACACAATAAGGGCTCCTCTAGCCCATTTGTCGACTGTTAAGACTAGTCATTTCATTACCCAATCCTCGACAATTACCTACTCCAAAAAAATTTCCACGGCAAGGTGGACTACTAAACTAGGGGTTTTTCCTTGACCCTTGAGTCCTAGTTAACACTTGTCCTCTATTCTGAGCAATGTCCCCTCCACTAAGCCGACTTGACCTTTCATAAGTCATTTCTCGACTCGTATTCCTTTGACTAGTCTGCCCTTCAATTTTGGTCTTTCAAGTACTTTCACGAAGTGCTCTAACCTCCATACTATAACCCTCTATTAATCGAGCACAGTCCACTGCATCGGAGTAAGAATCAAACCTTTGCGGAGCAACAACTCTAAATAGATACTTATATAGTCCAGCCACCAATCGATTCACTCTCATTTCTTTAGTAGATACAAGATATGGGGCGTATCTAGACAATTGAGTAAACTGCACATCATACTCAGATACCGTTATCTTGGGTGTTTATTTTAAAGCCTCAAACTCCCTAACCTTAGTCGCTCGCACACTATAAGGCATAAATCTGTCCATAAAAGCTTTATCAAATTCTTTCCAACTAAGCAAACTAGCATCACTAGGCATACCCCACATACAGGATGTAAGCCACTATTGCACTACATCCTCAGGACGAAAGCTAGCCAATGTTACAGACCTTGTGCTTAAAGCTCCTAAAGCACGGTAAATCCTTTCCATA
>NW_018397273.1:2255932-2256126 GCF_002168275.2 Theobroma umbraticum
TGTTTCTTTTCTCTTTCATGTGACAAAACACAAGGCAAAAGCCTTGGCAACATGGCTACCCGCCACATTACTTTTCCCATACTTTTTCATTCATTTTTTTTCTTTTCTTAATTTCTTTATTCATCCCTTATTCCCATTGGACTAATTCAATCCCCACTCACATTTCATGCACACATTACATCTTTTGCTTATTG
>NW_018397273.1:2256387-2263882 GCF_002168275.2 Theobroma umbraticum
AATTTCCTTCTATTTTCTCCCTTTACATGTGTACAAATATAATATAAGGTTTGTAGCCCCTCAACGTGTCACCATAATATCTAAATATATATTTACCCGCTCGTACTCTATTTAATAAAGGCACGTGGGTCCCACTAATATCGTTTTTCTTCTAAATTTCTTTCTTACTTCTTCTTCCCCACTTAGATTAGTCATATAATCCGCTTCCATGACTAATCTCAATAATAATTAAAATATTAATATTTTAATCTTATTTTATTATTAAAATATTAAAAAATATTATTTACTTTTAATATTCTTTTCACCCACTACAGCTCATTGGCACTTAAATTTTTGTCAATTGACCCTTCGTCTTATCAATTAGGTCTTATTGATTTCTATTCGCAAATATGGGGTGTTACAACCAAAATTTTAAATCATGCAAACTATAAGGTTCAATGAAGACATAGTTAACATTTAAATGCATATTCAAAATAAATTTCAACTATTTCAACTCCCAATATATGCCATGATCAAACTTGATAATTAAATTCATAAACAAATGCATAGCTCAAGTCAAATTTTAGACTTCAAACCTTAAGGTTAAGCATAAAGAAAGATCATATAAGTATGTGTCTTTTCCAATAAAGTAGATGAACGAAGAATATTTTCATTAAGTTCAATGAGTTCATCTTAATCGAGTTCGTATGCATAATCAAGAAATCAATTTTGAAACAATCATTTGAGCTCAAACATAAAATATATTTCAAGAATTGTTCCTAGATTAGCATTTGAACATTTCAATTTTCATGAAAAGATAGTTTCTATATATGCACATGAAAATCCAATCAGATTAACAAATTCAAGCATTGATGAACAATTTCAAGCATTGATGAACAATTTCTCATATTTCTATTTTGTCATTGTAAATATATGAGAATTTATGGAATCAATATGAGTGTCATGCTTGGGAATAGATAGATTTATGCCATCAAAAAAGATTTTCCATTTTTCAACAAGTATTGCAATTTTAAAAACATGTACATGCACCAAATGATCATGAGAGTATTCATAATGCATGTTTTTAAGAGTCAAGAATTATCTTTGAAAATGAAATTCAGGGAAAAAAATATTGTAATGGACAAGAAGTAAAGTAAAAAGACATTTTGAAACTCAAAACCTGTCCATTTTGACTCTAGAGTACTCAAGAGTCGACTATATATCCCTTGAGTCCACTTTTTATCATTCCAGTAGCATTGTTTGTATTTTTTTCTACAATAGTTGACTAGTTATACTAAGGAGTCAATTATGCTTGATTCCTGCATATTGAAAGCCAAAAAAAAGTGCAAAACATGCAATGTTCCAAGGTATAATGATCTCAAAATATGGATTTGTGTGAGAACAATTTATAATTTCATTTCAACCAAGTTTAGAACATCACTTTAGGCATGTATGATCAAAGATTCTTCAAGAAAAATATGTGAACTCAAATTTTGGCTGTTATCGCTCATTGTTCACAAGTGCTAAAAAGTTGAAATACTCATTTGATGAATCATGTCTCTAATATGCGCAAACATATTCAATTTACATCATGATGAGTGACTATAACTTATAACATTTATAACAAGCATTTAAACAATATTTAAGCATAAGAAGCATCAAATTTAGCATTTTAAACAATTTTTCAGCATATGGATAAAATGCCCATGAGGTTATTCAAGCAATCATTTGCAGCAAGAACAAGATATAATGGCATTTTCAACAAAAGATATACTTGTTGAAGTTATATATCATTAAAATCATTGTAATCTCAAGGATGTCAAACATTGCAAATAGATCCAGTTTTTTGCTTGAAAAATACCATCAATGTCAAATTATCACACTAAAGATCATGCTTAAGAAATCCCTTTCTATCAATTTCACCAATCATAAGAGAAATACTAAGCAACATTGAATTTGTGCAATTTATATAAATATATCAAATCAAGTTTGCTCAACCACGCTATATCATTAAAAATAAAGAATTAACAAAGCATTTTTAATCAAGGAGGATAAAAAGATTTTACAAGAAAATCAATTGATAAAGATTTAATCTTTCTTTGCAAACTTTTTAGCTTGAAACATTCAAGATTAGACATGCTTTGTGAAAAATCATGAGCTCAATGTCACTCAATTTTATTCAATTATGCTTTAAATGATTTATGAAATGTGTAATGAGCATAATGAATCATGTTTATGCATGTCAAGGGTCATTTGCAAATATCTCACAATCATGTACCAAAAATGCCCTTATGACCATTCCAGCTTACAAGCAATCATGCACATCCAAAAAGTACAAGTCATAAGTATTTTCATTATGAAACAAACTTTGTTCAATTCATAAATTATTCTAAACTTAAAGGATGGCAACATTTTTCTCATATAAGCTCATTTTGCTTTAAAAGTACCAATTAAAGTAGTCAAAACTTTCAAGCTTAGTATCAACCATCTTGAACCATTCAAACAAGTTCTAAAATATAAACCAAGATTGTTCAAATGGTCGACATATGTTAAGCACAAGGAAATCAAGGACAATTTTTTTTAACTCAATTTTCTTTGTCTTAGGCTACTTAAATAAGTGTAAGTGTAAGTCATCAAGTATGCTTATATTTCTATCACATTATCCAACCTTTTATGGTTCAAAATTATGCTCAAAAATCATTTTCCTCAAAGAAGAAGTATGGACATAATTTCACAAAACATAAAAAAGTTTTATAGAAACAATTTTTCATAATCAAGCAATCTTGATAAAACAATTTTCTCAAAATGAGAATGATGATATATTCAAGATCAAAACTATAATGTTCAAGAAAATTTGATCATTTGTTCATAATCAAAACTATAATAATTTTGTAGCTAACAAAACTAGCATTTAATTAGAGAAGCAGTGGAATCCTACAAGATCAATGTTTGTATTTTTCATGTAATTTTGTAATTAATTATGAACATTCATAAGTTTAAGAGTTACATACCTTACTCTAGATATCGTAACCAAAAGCAAATTAAATCAAAATCTTTTCTTCTTCTCCTTTAGGATTTGTCAAATCTCCAACCACCCAAGTGTTTGGCCTATAACAGTAATCCACACAGTGACCAAATAAGACCTTCTCAAAGGTAGGATTTTTACTTGTGCAAGCAAGTTTGGTTCTAAAACAAAAAGACAAAAAATTCTAACCGAATCTTATTTTTGGTTGACAAAGAAAATTATTTTTCTTTTCTTATTTTTATGAACCGGCTGAAAATTGGCTGGAAGCTTAGAGTTTGAGTTTGCTAACATAACATATTAATATAGTCAAAGTAAGTTGTAACCCTAATTACAACAGTTGTATTTTAATTTAATTAAGTCTCCGTAACCTTTATTAATTCTCCACTTTATTTTGGTCTTTTTCAATTAAGTCCAACTTAATTGTTTATCCTTATTTAATCTCAATCACGTTACTTAATGTGTATGACTCATTAGGCTTCTAACATGTTGGCAATAAATATAAATCCTAAACAAATATCAATTTGATAATTAATTTATATTTATAGATAATAAACAGCATCTAGCAATATATCATGACCACCCAAATGTTAGAGAGTCAATTAAAGAATTTGACAAAGCTTTTCAGTGACAAGTCTCTTAGTACGATACAGTCTTTTTGTCAAATATCTCAAATATGTCATAAAGCATGGCTTAGTGTCCACTTATAACATTCTATATTAGTTCTCATAATTCATAGCTAACCTTATGAATTTAGGAACCTAACTTTCCTCAAATTCATCATGCTTTGGCTAAAGACTTTATACAAGTTAATCAAGAATTGAGAATGAATGAGATATATCCCCTCATATCACTAGGGGTGATGAATCTTTTCTTGACTACTCATTCACCTTCACATAGTTCATGGCATACCAAAAAACACCCTGTTTGGGCATCTGGTCACCTCCAAACCCGTAAAGGTAAAATCAAATAATGTCATTCCCCATACAAGATGATTCAATGTCTTAGGTCTAAGGACTAGTTGCATGACTATCACATGAGAATATTTCATAGACACTTGGGTGAAATACCAAATGGAGTTCTAATAGTAGGTCATGTTTAGTAAACTTACTCTTTAACAAGCACGTACATGTTATCCTCAAGTATCCCAGATACTTTAATTTATGAGATCGATTGGTTACTTTTCAAGTAAGGAAGCTTAACATATATTAGTCTTTAAGCATTGTTAATGCCTTGTCTTGACAATACAATGACTAGGAATAATTTTAAGAATATGGCTTTAATGGATAGTGATCTCATAATTATAACAACTTTACAATTCTTTTGCAAGGCTTTTATGTTTCATGGGCTTCATCTAATTAGTACTTAATAACTCCTTATTATTGCACTAATATGAAGGAAAATCTCTATCACATATAGTTATGCAATTAAATATACATTAAATGATAATATATATTCCTTGACCAATCTAATTGACTTAAGGGCATATACCAATAGATCAATAGGGAGAGAAGGAGGAGGTATTTTTTGAGAGAGGATCGTTTTAAAAAAAAATAACTTTCCTAATAAACTAGTGTTTTTTTAAAAAAAAAAAAAGAAGAGAAAGCTCTTATTTAGAGCTTTTTTCAAGCTCTTTTTTTAAAAAAAATTATTTTTTTAAAAAAAGGTACTTCTTTTTAAGAGCTTCTCACAAAATACTGTTTGGTCCAACTTTTACTTTTAAGAAGTAGATAAACCAAAAATAAGTTAGGCCAAATAGGCACTTAAAAGATAAATAAAGATATTTTATATTCTTATTGTATTTTAAAGTTACTAATGGTGTTTGAGTCAATATTATATATTAATTTTAATCAAATTAATATTTTCAAAAAATGGTATTAAATTTATTATTAGGTAATTTTGGGTTAATTTTATGGATTGTTTGGATTCATGTCGATTGGTATGGATCAATTTGGATTTGGGTTTAGTGGGTTTGAGATCTTCAGTCTTTTGAGTCAAATTAGTTTTAATTGGTTTTAGGTTTGACCCCTTGGATGAGTTTTTTGAATTTGGATTTCCTTTGCAGCTCTAGACTTAGAAGTGATAAAATTTGAATGAAACCAAAATTTTGCTTGAACCAACTTGAAATTGATTTTGCCCATAAATTGATTAAAACAAGTTAGAGATCCGAACTCAAAAACAATCCAAACTTGAGAGAATCTAAACTTGACATAACCGAAATCTGAAATTACCTTATCTTAAAATGAATCGAACTTGAAATAATCTAAATTTGAAGTGACCTACCCTGAAGTGACAAGACTCGTAATAATTCTATCTTGAGATCTATATAACATGAAACTTGTTAAAAACTTAAACTTTTAATTTGAAAAAAACTAGATTTGTAATTAAATGATTTCTCAAAAATAAATAAACGAACGAATGATAAACTTTTTTTCTTTAATTAAAAATTTAAATTTTGAAAAATAATATTATATATAATTATATATTAAATAAAATTAATACTTAATTACTTAAGTGTAAAGTTTTATAAACTAAGAAATCTTCTTCTTCATAATTAATTTTCATATGACCTAAAGTCAATAGTGATTTTCATATGAAAAAGCTAACATTCATTTGATATTGTATCAATTAGTTTTAGTTTTTAAATAATATGATTTTTTATAATTTACATATAATAATCAATAAGGTTAGTAATAAGACCAATTAATCGATGAGTTAAACAGTTATACTTATTAAGTCATTTCAAGTCAAGATAATAGATATCTTAATTCTTAATTTTTCGGTTAGTATTCAAATGGTCAAATGTTAAAGCAAATCAATATTTTATTACTTAATTTTAAATATCATGATTATTGATTTGTTATTGTTGCAAACTTTAATTAATATTATGCAAATTTCTTGACTAATGAGATTTATTAAGTTATTTTTCAAGTTAAGACATCTTTACTCTTCCTTAATACCAAAATGCCAAAAATTATCAAATGTGAAAATTAAAATAATAATATTATATCAATTGTTTAAATATCATGATTTCTATTATGGCAAGGCAAACTAGTAAATATTATACTATTACATAATGCACTAATTAAATTAGTGCTTGTTTGATTTAGTTTTTTTCAACTTATCTACCTCTTAAAAGCAAAAGCCAAGCTAAATAAAAATTTTGAGAAACTCTTAAAAAAAGCAACTTTTCTTAAAGAACAAACTTAAAAAAAAAGTTTAAAGAAAAGCTCCAAAAAAGAGCTTTCTCTTCTTTTAAAATACAACAACTTTTTAATAAATACCCCCCTCTTTCAATCATTTTCCCTCTCCTCTCTTTACCTTTACAAATCACCCTTTTCCAAACCAAAATCATGATCTTCTCGTTCTCTACCTCTCTCTACAAAAATTACTAAGAAAAGAAAAAAAAAATAGAAGACCTAGCAATAGAATAACAAAATCTAAGATTAAGAGAAAAGAATATTCAAACTTTAAAAATGTATTCAGGTATTATTCAAAGGTTTTCTCTCTTCTACCAAAAATCTAATATTATGACTACTATACAAATTTGATAGTTGTTCTGTTTCTTTTTAGATTTCTTTAATTTTAATAACTAAAATCGTATATAAACTCAAAGCAAACTTGTTCCGTTTTGGTTTATTAGATGATTGAAGATGGCATAAATATCTTTTATGATAATTTTAACTAAAATTAGAACTTGTATAGTTTATTTTGCCAAACAGTTGATCAAATAATTTTAGCTTAATTTTAAAAGTTACTATTTTTCACAAAAGCTTCATAATAGCTTTTAAGTTAAAAAAAATTAAGCCAAAAACTCCATTAGACATTTGTTTATAGGATATTTAATACTAATGTCTATAATTTATATCCAAACAAAAAACTTAAATATTAGAAAAAATTCTTAAAAAATTATAATGACTAAAATGATAAAAATAAAAAACTCACAAAATTGATAGGTAGTGTATAAATAAAAGGCTAAACACCCGAATGAGCTATTAAATTATACTAACAATGTAAATTAAATCCATATTATGTTCAGTTAAGCTTCTAAATTTTTATTTTGAGTCAAATAAGTCCTTCTTTCTCATTGTTGATTAACTTTTATTAATTAATAGTATAATTGGTACTTTTATATCATGTCATTTACTACGTGGTAGGTTGACATATCATTTTGATGATATTGCTATCACATGGCCGATGATGTGTTCTTAAATGTTCCTGCTTACGAATTATGTGTTTAACTTTTTGTCCATTTAAATGTCCAAAAATATTAGCTTAAAGATTAAAAAAATAAAAAATAAATACTTTCTTCCTTAATTCATTGGTTTCAGGATTTCAAACAAAAAATAAAAAAAAATTGACTTTTTGGGTTTATGTTTCTTAGGACTTGAACTTTCACTGTTCTTGGATTGTCTTTGCATCTTTAGGGTTTCTTTTACTTTAAGTTGATCGAGCCCCATAGTATTACGTAGGCTTTCTCTAGTTTATTTGATT
>NW_018397273.1:2263892-2335803 GCF_002168275.2 Theobroma umbraticum
GGATAATTTAATAAGTTTTTTTTTATTTAAACCTTAATGAATTAGTTTGTTTAGGCACACAATATGTATTGTATCAAATTAGAGAAAAAAGTACAGTAAAACCTTTACAAATTAATATCCTTGGGATTATGAAAATTTATTAATTAATAGAGATATTATTTAATTGATAAATTAATAATTTATTAATTTATATATTAATTAATAAACAAATTTAATTTATCAAGATGTTTTTTCTTTTCAAAAAATTGAACTTAATACATGTATTCTGTATTGTGATTATACGAATATTACCTAAGTACCACTTACAAATTATCATTATTCTATATATTTGTTTAACCAAAATAAGTTCATGAATGTAATTAGTCTTATTAAATTAAAGGCATGAATCTATCTATTTTTATTACAAACTAAAACTACATTTGATGTATACTTAATTAATATACTTCATGATCATTAACATAAGTAAAAACATTTACAAAAAAAAATCATACAGTACCACAAATGGTAAAACTAAACCTAATGACTTCTCGTCTTAAAGATGTAAAGAAATCAATGCGTAAAATATTGTATGAATATAATATAGAAAATCCAAATTGCACCAAAAAGCAATTGCAATAGTGGGTGTCAGAAAAGTTTAACTTGCAAGTGACTTAAATAACAATATCAAAAACAATTAAAAGCTCATTAGAGTATTTATCAATTAATATCAATTTTCTTTTGTAATACGAGAACACTAGAGTTTCTTAATGTACTAAGAATAGTTAGAGTTTAGGTTCAAAGAGACATCAGTTTCAAGAAGAAATAAGTAACATTGCAATCATATTTTACAAAAGCCTCCTAATTGAATATTGAGGGAAGTATATATATGATTTTGATATATAAAGAGATTATTAATTTATATATCAAGTAAAACTATGTGTTTTTTTTAAATGTATCATCTTATAAATTTAAGAAATCATTAATTTTGAGAATATGATACCCTGGAAAGCAAGTATATTCTTATGCTTAATTTTATTAAATTTATTTGTAATGGAAGTACATTTTAATAATAAGATAAAGAGTTTGTTTAAGTAAGCATTCATTATCTAATTATTAAGGTACAAAGATTCTATTAAGATATTAAAATACATTTATATGAAGAGTCATACATAGGAGACATGTATTTTAATTTAATCTAAAAATTATTCATAGCCATATAATAAAGCTGGTCATTTTATTGTGTTAAGGCTGTAGTGTCCAAATTACTTCCAACGAAACGAATATGATTCATTTCAAGAGAATGATGAGTCTCCAATCATCGAAATGGTTAACTTCAAGTAATGACACTATTACATGAATTGTGATAATTTGAGAATCAAATTTAAGTTTAACCGTTACTTAAATCTTGATCTTACACTTATGCATTTGCTTATAGGAGAACCGAAATCTTGATGGATAATAGACTCGTGTTTAATCTCCTTACAATCTTTGATTTATCATGAGCATGATCATCATAAAGTATTGGTCTAGACTCTATATTTTGGGATTATAATCGAAATGAACATCGGAGCATAAATATCCAAATAATGGAGTTCATAGTATTAACAACACTTCTAGTAATTTGAGGAAGATTGGTGATTAATTTGGGTCAGTGGATTGATGAATTAACTACTCATTACATCTGGATACTCAAAAGATTAGATCTAGTATATTGAATTACTAATTGGATGAATTTGAGAGTAAGGGACAAAATTGACATAAAGAGCAAAACGGTAATTTTACCTTTTATTATTTGATGGTTATGAGGGTTCACAATATAAGGTTTGTAATTGAACAACTAATAATTAATATCAAGTATTGAATTCTTTCTTGTAATTATAGTTAATCCAAGAGTGTAACCATAAATCTATGGTGGAGTAATTTCATAGTTAATAAGCTTGAATTATTTTTAATGAGATCAAGAATAACTCTAAGTTTATTGAAGTTTGGAATATCTATGTCCAAATAAATTCCCTACTTAGTTTAGTAGAATTCAACTTGTTTACGTTAGAATGCATATTTTAATTTGATTAATTAAATTGTGTGCAAAAATAATAGCTTTAACATGTTTATCTTAATTTATACAAAAAAACATGTTTAGTCTTAATTGAGACAAGAAAATATATTTGTCTTAATTTAAGATAAGAAAAATATTTTTTGCCTTAATCCAGATAAAAAAACATATTTGTCTTAAATTAGTTAAGATAAAATATTTTTGTCTTAATTAAAGACAAGAGTAGTCTTAAATTAGGATAATTTTAAGAGGACTTTTGCAAAACGAATTTAAACATCCACACTGATAAAAAAAGACTCCATATTTGACTATCACTTTTTTATTTATTATTAATTTTTTTTAAATAAAGATGAATAATAGTAAAATAAGAGTTATTATTCAATAAAGAGTTTTATTTTATCAAGAACTCTAAATGATAATTAAAGAATTAAATAATTTATTTTTTAATTTTAATTTTAATAATTATAGAGCATGCATCCATTTCAAACATGTTTCTTTTTTATTAAACCTTTCAAGTAAGAGTTTTAATAAAAGGAGAAGAGATTGAAAGAAAATAAGAGAACGTACTTTTTCTTGAAAAAAAAGTTTAAGCCGTCACTTTACTTCTCCTCCTCCAAGCTTTTCCAAAGACAAGAAAATAAAATCGGTTGCCATTTTATACTCTTACATTCCACACCTTGTCTACTAGGTTCAAGTTGAAAGTATTCTTGAAGAATAAGTGGTAAATTTGTTTGGTCGAGAAATTATTCATTAATGTGGTAGTATCCAAAAATAAGAATATCAAAATAAAAGATATGATTTTTTTTATTTAATAGATTTTTATTGTTTTTTGGATGTGATTATGTTACTTGCAATAATAATGTGTATTTCCACTTGTGTAATTGCATTGCTTGTTTCCTTTATAAATTTTTTTTTAAAAATCCATACATTATACAATCACATTAATCCACTAAGATCCTACTCTAACAAAATAAGTAATATTACAGTCATATTTTACAAAAGCCTGTTAATTGAGTATTGAGTGAAATATATATATGATTTTGATGTATAAAGAGATTATTAATTTATATATCAAGTAAAATTATGTGTTTTTTTAAATGAATTATCTTATAAATTTAACGAATTATTAATTTACTATATTAGTCTCTAGTCGAGATCGACAAAGCATATTATTTAATCGAGATTATTAATTTATCAAAGTTTTATTATAATTAATTTTTTTTGTTTTAAATCTTTAAGCCAATAGAGAAGAAAATGATTATTTTTTTAATTTTTTTATGTTAAATTCTTAGGTTAATTATTTTTCAATATGTGGATAGACAAAAAGGTAAACACATATTTTCTAATCAACAATATTTAATGCAATGTCATACGTTGATATTATCAAAATGACATGTCAACTTGCTATGTGGTATAAAAGCACCAATTGTGTCATTAATTAACTAATGAAAATAAATCAATATTGATGAATGAGTTTATTTGTCTTAAAATAAAAATTTAGGAGTTTAAAACTTAATTAAAAGTTTGAGAATAGTTTACTTTCTTATTTGGATATTTAACATAAATACAACTATACTATCATTTATATATTTACAAATATTAAAAAATTTTGAAATAAATGGAATTTGAAATAGCTTCAATTAATCGTAAATACTTGAAAGTGAAATAAATTTCACTCGTAACTGTTTAAATTTGAAATAATCTAAATTTTAAATAATTCCGTCTCAAAGTTATTTAAATCGAAAATAATTGGAAGTCCAAATGAATCCACAGTCCGACTTAATTAAGCTTTGACCCCACTTCGTATTGAAAAAAGAAAAAAAGAAAAAAAAAGCTCTCCACAGCAGCATCTTTTATTTGTGTTAATTAATTATTATATTCGGACATGAAGAAATTGGATAAAGGAAACGGATCGGCAGCCCGTGGGTGCACCCGGAATCGGTAGCGTAGACATTACTCGCTTGTTTGTCTTTCTGGCGAAGAAGATGGTTTCCGTTTAGATCCCACCAAGAACGTACAATCGTTTTAAGCCTTCTTTGATTCTCCATTCATAGCCAAAACGATCTGCGGTTACCAGAAAGAAAGCTATAAAGGTAAAAAATGGCTTCAACGGAGGGTTTGGTGCCCATAACAAGGACGTTCCTCGCTTCTTATTACGACAAATACCCATTCGACCCTCTCTCCGACGACGTGTCTCGTCTTTCCTCTGAGATTCGCTCGTTCGCCCAGGATTTGCTCCAAGGCTTACCCCCGAGTCAAGGTTGTTTTTATTTTTATTTTTGTAGCTATGAGCTACTTTTTCTATATTTTGGCTTAGTCTTAGTGATTGGAAACTGCTAATTCAGACTTGTTTCTATTTGCGGTTACAATTTACACATACAAAGGCTGATAGCAGAAGTGCAAAATCTCAGCATGCATTCCTCTGCTTTTGATAACATAACATGAATGGAACAATTATTTGATGTTGTTTTGGCATTGTCTCCCTCCTTTGATATTCTAGGTGAAAGCTTATTAATACAAGAAGCAGACAGTGAGCCTCCCCATAAAATTGATGAGAACATGTGGAAAAATAGAGAACATATTGAAGAAATTCTGTTTTTACTTGAAAGATCTCACTGGCCACCACTGGTAAGAAACTGAAACTTTCTTATCTACTTCTTCCCCCTTGTTTTTTCTTCTTTGAATTTTTTACATAATTGCATTTTTTTAAGTTTCCCAAAATTGAATTTAACATTAGATATTTTATCATAATTTATGACAGTTCTGATAGTTTATAATTTATCTTCCATCTGCTTCTCTATTGCAGCTTCAGCAACCATCAACGTCTGAGGTTGCTGAATTTGCTACTATTTGTGGCCGGCTCAAGGATAAATTTCAGAGGATTTTGAGGATATTGGCGTCTTTCCAATCGAGAAACTCAGAACGTGTATTCAACACAGGTCAGCTCCATTTCTATGGGCATGTATAGATACATGCATGTACATAAAATTAGTTGGATTGCACCGTGTTTGCATGTTTTTTCGAATGTAAGTGTACACAAATGTTTTGTATGTTTGGGTTGTAAACATTCTTTATGGACTTTTGACTTCAAGGAAAATTTTGTGTCAGCGCTTTTATTTTTCTTTAGCTTCTCAATAAGTGGCCATGGTAATTCTAAGTTCTGTAAGTTTATTGGGATTCCAGAAGTCTTCCTTTTTCAATAGCTATGACTTTTTATAGATTAATTTTATGCTTCATCAAATGTTTTTACTTGCATATTTCCACTGCATAATATCATGTCAAAGGATAGTTGATCCACAATATGATTATTTATTGTGTTCATCCTGTTTCAGACTGATGTTGGGTATTCCAAACTTGAGGGCCACCAACCTTCATGTTTTGGCTAGGATAATTGTCAAGTAAAATTCACATTCGGGTTCTGTTTTGGTCCCTAACCTTCAAATATTCCATGTGAGTCCCTAACATTTTTCAAAATGATAGCAATTAAGTCCTTAAAAAATTTGGTCTGTTAAGCCTAACGAAATTACAAGTTAGTGCTACATGTCAGCATCTACATGATATTTGTTCATACGTCAGCGTAGACATGGAATTTTTTATATGAAAAGAGAAATGATTGAAAATAAATAATCAAATAAAGAAAAAATAAAAGTAACGAAATTAAAAAGGAAAAATAAAAAAAATTGTTTTCTCTTCTTTCCTTTGGCACCAATGGAATCTCCATCTCCTCTCTTCCTATTGGAATCTGCCACCAATGGTGATGGGTCATTATGCTGTCAACGCTTTTTGCCCTTGTAGATGTAGTGCTCATTGTTGCAGAGTTCCTACTCATTGTTTTCCTTGACAGCAGCCTAGAGGAAGACAACAAGGTGCTGGGTACAGAGAAAGTAGCCAGTCCTCTGCTTTATCTCCCACCCCCACTCCTTTTTTGATTTTCTTGTTCACTGTCTCAAAAGTTAGCTTTCAAACTTAAATGAAATTTGCTTTTCCTCGCCCTTTTCTTCCTATATGTTTTAAAATTATTACCACTGATATTTACTTAAAATAAGAGTTGTAAGAAACACCAAAAAATGATACTTACTGGGTTTTAGTTTTTTTTTTTTTGAAATTTTCAGATAATTTCTTAGGGAAAAAAGAATACATTTTGCTTTTCATAATCATTTCTGACTTTTTGAATGTCACATTGTGCTGATGTATTGCACTAGGTGTAAATTCCTTTGGTCGTCATTTCCAAACTTGATGGAAGGATCAAATTGGTTGCTATTTGAGTAAGGTTGAGGATTAAATTGGAGCATTAGGTTAGGGATCAAAATTAAACTTGGTAAAATGGTTAGGAGCTATGGATGTATTTTGCTCTCGTTTATCTAATCGCTTAGTTGAAGAAAATTGCTGGTTTGTTCATTTTGGTTTGAACTACAATGATTTTGAATGCATTATTTTCTGCTGGTTGAACTGGGTGTGTCTGAAGACTTGTAGTTAATAGTTACTGTGATGAGAAGAAAATTACCGCAGAGTGTTCACATTATTGCTTTGCAGATATTCTAAGAAGGTTCTTTAAAATTATAGTACCTTATGCTTAGATGAACATGAAGTTAGCTAAGTGCTACTGGCATTTTTTATGTTTATAAATGTGTGCATGAGTATGCTAATGGCTGTAATTAGTTTACAAGTTGGCTTGTTAAGGGAAATGTCTTGGTTTGGTGATTGAACCTAGTTTCTTTGTAGGTAGTGTTTGGTCTTGGAATTTCGGATTTCTTTTTTCCTTTTTAACAAATAAATCCCACAGTAAGTAGATTTCACTGATTCTTTGGGTTGCACATTGGGCATTAGATTATGGAGAGGATAGCTAAGAGAGGACAAATAAGTGTAAAGCTTAATAAGGTCCAATAGGATGAAAACTTTGTTTGCTTTTCTTTCAAGGATTTTTATCTTATACGTTCTTTGTACTTCAAATTCTATTCCTTTCATTGTTCTTTATTGAACCATAGGAAGCACAGATATGGACACCCGATATGGGTATCATACAGTTTCAACACAGAGATATGACAACTTTTTAAACATTAGGGTATGAAGATGGCTGGATATGACAATAAAAATATTTGCATAAATATATGATTATTATATATAATTTCATTAATTTTGAATAACAAATATTGATCAATATGTAGTAAATTTCTCTCAACTCTTATAAGTGCATTTAGAAAATTTTTTTTTACAAATTCTTAATGCAATTTTATTTTTATGCACATATTGTACTTGTATTTGATATTATCGCCATTAATCTGGCTCAGTTGCTTTGTAGGATAAATTGTAATTGAATAAACTTTAAAACCTTTCAACCAAAAGTTCACTTGGCCCAGCCCTATTCTATAGTTCAGTGCCCGACTATAAAAAACTCATTTTCCCCCTTTTCATCAATGCAGTGCTGCAACTACTTCCATTCCCTTGATCACATCACCTTCCACTCAGTTTTTCCTCTCTAATCTTAGCAGGGGAAGATCAAACAGTTCTTAACATTACTTTCTCTTATTGTTTGTCTATCTTTCCAATGAATGATGGCTACGACATTTTGTCCTGTCATTAGTGTATCCAGCCCGTGTTTGGCATGTCTTGGCCGTGTTCTAGTACTCTATTATTTTTGGACGTGTCCCTCCATGTCAGATATGTATCCTAGCGATGGATTCCTACATATCTGTGTTTCATAGGTTTAACCTATAAGAAAGTGCCTGAGTGCTTCATTCATTGTTACCTCAATAGTTTTTTATTTTGACAGCTGGAATTTATTATGCTATGTCTATTTTTTATTTAAAAGTTTGGTATGTGCCAAGATGATTTCAATTCAATCATCATCTTATGAAAGCCTTTGTCTTTGAAGCATCAAGGAATTGTATTCTTTTATATTCACATTAATGTTCTTCTAAGGTATAATGTTAGCTAGTCAAAATTGAAATTTCTGTCAGACTGACTGATATATGTAAACTTGCTGGTGGTGGGTGGGTTTCTAGAAGGGTTGTGATTGTCTGGAAGTGGATTAGGAAGCGTGTAGTTAATTTGCTACTCATGTTTTTTTTTGATGGTTGGAGTGGAAGTTCTCTTTCTTTTTGGCATGACTTGTTGTGTGATATAGCTTATTAAGGACCTTTTCCAGATCTGTTTTTGTTGCTGGAGAGGAGGACCTTGTAAATGCTTGTTCCTCCATTTATAGTTTAAGAGTGGCTTGGAAGGCAAGCGTTTTCAATGTCCATTTGGTTCTATTTCAAGGGAGATTTAGACTGTGCTTGATAGGGTGGATAAAAAATGGAAAGATGGAATATAGGAGGAGGAGAAAATGACAAGATGGGAAACATATTTGTTCTTTCCATTGGTTTCTAAGTTAGGATAAAAAGTTAAATTTAAGAAAACAGACAATCTTGTAAATATGCAGCACTTGACTCACATCTCTTCCATTTTTCTCTCCGCCTGTCTTTCCAATTTGGAATGATTTGTTTTTGCAAATAAGGATGGAATGGTAGTCTCTCCTATTTTCTTTCCTCTCACTTTTCTTTTTTACCAAGCACTAGTGAAAATCATTTTCTTTTTACTTTTCCAGTCATTCCTGTACTTCCTTCCACTTTTCCACTCTATCGAGCAAAGCCTTAAACCAAGCTGAAGATTTTAGTTTCTAAACAGGAAAATAATGATGGAGACAATCCTTTTCTCAATTTTTTGCTGGATTTTGTGGAGAGAATACAAAATAATAGCTTTTGAGGGTGACAAAGTGCATTTATCAAGGCTCTTTAATACATGGTTTAATGCTTTGTTTTGGTTTAATAAGAAGAGTTTGGTTAAATGTGCAAGAGGCTTTAGACATTGATATTTGCTTCTCTCAATTTTAGCTTTGTCAAGGGGTGGCAGCCCCCTGATATCCTTAACTTCTGGGTTTATTTATTTATCATTTTTTATTTTATATCCAATAACTATAAAAATCGAGATGAACTTGACATCTTCACTGCTTCAGGGATTTTTTATGTTTGGCAAGAGGCAAACTAATTTTTATTGAACAGTGTACTCCACAGACAAGTATTTGTGTTGTCAACCTATCTGATTTGGCATTTGTAGCTTTTATGGTTGCGGAGATATCTTACGACCAACTAAATACATTTTCTATGGTTTGCAGTTATGACTTACATGCCTCAGGATTTTCGAGGAACACTCATCAAACAACAAAAGGAGAGATCTGAGAGGAATAAGCAAGCAGAGGTAGATGCTCTCATTAATTCTGGCGGAAGCATACATGATCGATATGCTTTGTTGTGGAAACAACAAATGGATCGGTGAGCCTCCTTGGTTTTCTTTTTGCAAGTTTTAGTGTATAGTGTAAGAAGAGTCTAATGCTGTGCTTATGCAACACCATATCAGGAGGAGACAGCTAGCACAGCTTGGTGCTGCAACAGGTGTCTATAAAACCCTTGTAAAGTACTTAGTTGGAGTTCCGCAGGTTGGTCTTATTAGCCCCCATTTTGTGCTCCTCTTTGGCATCATTTAGCCTGTTACAGCCTGTTTGTTAGGGCAAAATTGATAAGTAGAAGAGTAGTTTTTTGTTTGGTTCATAGAATGGCTATTCTGTGTAATGGCTAGGAATAGGGACACTGTTATGTCAGGATAATTGTGCCCCTTGACCTTTTCTTTTTTGTAATTCCATTCTCCCCCTGTCATTTTTTTTTCCTTCCAATATGGTACCTGAATTTTTCAAGGTTTTTCAACCTTCACTGTTGATTTTCATCTCCAACTCTGGCAGCATTGCAACCTCCTGTTGTGGTCATCAACCAACCATTTGGCACCCTAGCAACTATATCTGGCTGCAGGTGTGCTGATCAGGTGTCCAGTAACCAAATCTGGTAGTGAATGTGCCAGATTGGTGCAAACTGTAACTAGATTTGATTGGTGGTAGCACTAGTTGGCACATTGGATATCTAATACGGTCACTTCTACAGCCTAATTGATGCACTATAGTTAAAATAGCATTATTTTAATTGAAGGGTAAAATGATATCTTTGTTCCATTCCTTTTATATTCCTTTATCTTATTCCATTTAACCAATCTTGCCACTATTACTACTCTACTCCATTCTTTGAACCAAATTGAGAAGTATCTATCTCTCCTCTATTCAATTTCCATGGAGTAAACTATTCCATTCTATGAACCAAATGTGCTATTAGTTGACATGCATCTTGTCCTACTTTCAACATTGCAATTTATCCTGGTTTCTGCTGATGGGTTTGCGTTCCCTGAATTATTTGATGAATCTTAAATTATTTATGCTTTAGGACAGTATTCAAGCCTTCATCTGAATATCTTCTAGCTTACTCTTCTTTTCCTTAGTTGTGTCATTAGTGCTTAATGCGCAGAATTGCTTATGTGGTTAAACTAAACTAATTATACTGTTCTCTTGCTGATGGCTTTGCTTGATTTATTAATTTTTCTCGTTCTCAAGCAGAGATCATGAACAGTACCGCTTGTAGGAACGTGCAAAGTTGGGATTTGTATCAAAATTTTGATTAAGATTGAAGCATTCTGTATTTTAAGGCAGAAATACTTGTCGCAAGTGTGCTAATGTCTTTTTTTTTTTTTTTATTATAAAACCTCTGTGCAGGTATTATTGGATTTTATTCGGCAAATAAATGATGATCATGGGTAAGCTCTTTTCAGTTTTACATAATCCTTCAACTTTGATATATTAGTAGCTACCTGTCTCTTTGTAGAATAATTAGAAGTTATTATTTATGAATAGCTAAAAACATTGAAAATAAAATCTTCCTAATAGGCCCATGGAAGAGCAACGGCAACGCTATGGTCCCCCTTTGTATAGCCTTACAAGGACAGTGCTTATTATCCGACTTTTTCTTTCACTAGCATGGCAGAGATTCGAAGCTTTTAAACTGTGAGATATTCTGACGTCTTTGTATATCTAATTTGCTGTTTTTTACATAGTGGAATTTGCATAATGTGAACTAGACTTGCATGATAAATAAATTAATTTTGGCAAGAACTATGTTTTATTGCATATGGCTGGATGTGGTACTGATGCGTTCTTCTTGTTGATTTTTCTACCGTAACATTTCTTCAGAAATAGGCATCAGATTTCAGTCCTGGAAGAAGCAGTTGATGTCTACACCTCCGAGTTTGAGAGGTTCATAAATTTTATAAGGTGTTATTTCTTCTTTCTTCATTTTTATGGGTTACAATTTACTTCATCACATTATTCTTATTGATAATGATGCTGTTTTTATAGCAGCAATAATGATAATGATAATTGTCATTTCTACAATAGATGCTTTTTGTAGTTGTGATATTTTCATTAATTGACTTCTGTTTTCGCTACTAGTCTTGTTTATAATTTTGTACCTAGAGGAGATGGTTTTTGCTAATCTAGTTGATTGCCTGCTGGGTTTTGTTTTGACAATTACACTGACTTTTCGTTGTTTTCCTTATTTTGACCTTTTAGTTGGAATGCCACCTGTCTGCCTTGTAGCTAACCAGAAAATTACCATGCTATCACTTGAGTTGCATTATGGTGAAAGAGGCTTAAACCGGGATTTCAAACTGAATGCTTAGTCTGTTGAAGGATCTTACTTAACAATCTTGTTATTTGCACAACTTTATTAGGGTATTTCTGGGAATTGTATTTGGACTGCCTTTCACTGTGCATATCCACTTTATCAATAGGAAGTTTTATCGGATCTGGTCCTGCTTTGTGTGTCGAACCTGTGTCAATATTAATCTTACATGAAGTGACTGCTAAAATGAGATGATTGCTTAAGCAGTTTAGGTATACAAATGATGATTTAACTTTTAATGCAGACTCTATGACCACAAATTACATATTAATTTTTTAGCTGTATTTAGCCATTTACTTATATATTTATATATGCGTCCATCTATCAGTGAGGTCTTTGCAAATTCGCCATTCTTTATTTCAGCAGAGGATGCCAGCATGTTCGAGACGAGGTAAGTGTCCAAGTTTCTGCAGAAGCTTGGTGTCTTTTTTTTCTTTCAGCTCAAATAGTTTTTCTTTGGTTTTTTTCTTCAGGAAAAGTGATGAATACAACGAGATAACTGTCCCAGCTGGGAAAAGTTACGAGGTTTGTTTTTCTTAAAGCAGTTTTATTACTACATTTGATTACCTGACCTATCTATGTTGGTAGCTAGTAGTGCATGTCTGTTTGTGAGATGTGTAATTGATATCACATGTTGCATAAGAAGAGTAAGTTACATGGACTTTAGCCATATCTAAGTGTTTGACTTGCCATTTGCTCGAACTTTTGGATTCACGGAGTAAGCTAAAGAGTCCAAAAGTAGGATATAGATACATCTTATCATAATACCATGAAAAATATACAAATATAATTTCATTGTTTAAATAATTTTTTTTTTCATTTTGTCCTTATGAGAAAGGAAGAATCCTTTTTTTCCTTTAATATATCTTTCTTTAGTTTGAAGTCCTTTTAAACTAATATTAGTTTCAAATTGTTTTTGTCAAAAGTAGTGAAATACTTTTGTTTTAATAACCTTAAATCCACCCACTAATTTATAGGGGATTATGTAGTCAAGCTAGAGCCCAAAGATATAAAAAAGCCTGACATGATCCTTTTGATTTTGGGCTGGACTATAATCGCTTGTTAAACCCAATATGAAGAAAGTGTTGACATCTTTTGGAATGGATTCTGGGATTGAAGATTTTGAAGCCAAGTTGGAAAATCTACTTGGCAATCCTCTTATTATTCTTCAACTAGCCATAACCAGACAACATGGTGCTGCCTGCTGATTTCGAAATCATTCCCTCCCTCCAGCCCTTGCCTCTCCCTCCCTCTCTGTTTGTGGAGAACAAACTTGCAAATTTAACTTTCCAATTTCAATTTTTGAGCTAAGCGCTAAGAAGCCTATTTGGCATCTAGCGGCCATGGTGTAACAAACAAGACACAACCCAACAATCTCCCAACCATCCTCCTCTTTCCTTAGCTCTTTTTTGTTGATTACCTTTGTTTGAAGAAGCTGAGTCCAATTTTATCAATACCATGTGTGGCAGTTTGCATTAATACAATGTAGCTTGTTCTAGTTGTTCAGAAGACAAGTCTTACACAAATAGACCCTGCTATCCTCTCTTTCTCTTCTTCATCCTATGCAACTCCAACCAAGAATAATTCTCATTCCTCTTAAAATTAAATATCCGTCTTAGTATTTTAGGAGTAATGTAGTGAAGAAGTAGAAACATTAAAAGAATCCATACTAGAGGTTAAAATTGATGTAAAATTAAAGTTGGGAGAACATTAGGGTTTAGGGTTGTAAAACCACTACCAGATAATATCCAACTGTCTACCACTGCGTATTGTGTCTGGAAACTATTTGCAGTAGGGCTATAACAACTTTGAATTGTACCCCTTTGATACAAATAAGCTTTATCTATCTCAGAGTCATTAAAAGATCACATGCTAGTCATAAGACTAGTTAATGATATAAAAATATAATTTTTGACCATAGATTTAAATAAAATAGCAGAAATAAAAGAATATATCAAAATAACCAGTTTAGATAAGTTCTAGAATGCTCCTGCATCAATTTCCTTTGGTTGACAAAAGGCCTTCCTCATGAGGGAAATTTGGCAATCTTTGGATTAATCTCTTCTTTGATCCAAGTGCTCTCACTAGTGGGTTTACTAAACCATTTCCCCCAAAAATTGCTCCAACACATTTCAATAAAATCCTGTTGGGAGGCTGGAAATGAATCAATTAGTGTATTTCATAGGACAGCTCTACCAAATCGGCATTTGAACTAATTTTCTTCAACACCTTTACATCATCCAAACTTCCTTGGCTAAGTTTATGATAATTACCTTTCAGAAACTGTTCTAATCTTAAATACATAAGCACAAAGTAACCTTCTTCAAACTTTTTCACCCATCTGTGGTGATTGGCAGCAATAGCCTAAATTTCATATTTCATTATTGTTAATTTCCTCGTGGACTCTCCTAATATGTTCAGAAAAAGCCTCTGCATCATCACTAATTTAGGCTTCTTTTGGCAATGATGGTATATTAGCTCATGTGGTTTAAGCCCATAAGCAACTTCAAATAGTGTTTCTTTTTTTCTTTTTAATATTTTTATTAAATGAATTCTTGTAGGCAATTTCTAACAAAGTCCCAAGCCTTCACATGACCACCAACAAGGTACATGTTACCCAAGCTCCTTCGTTGCTTTAGTTTAGCCATCTATATGTGGGTGGCAATTGCTAGATTACTTCAATTCAGTCCCCAAAAGTCCTCCAAATGTGCCCCATGAATTTGACATCTGTATCAGATACTATGGAAGCAGGAACACCTTGCTTCTCACTATTTCTCTAAAGAACAAGTCAGCAACATTTGGTATGTATATTCATAATAACATTAGTGCTTTAGGGCGTCCGCATTATATGTTCCCTGGTACTGCTACACAATTACAACCTGTCTTTGCTCAATGGATACAAAACACCCATTCTTTAGCACCTGGTGCAACATCACGAGCCTGTTCTACCTTGGGCGCTGGAGATCAGTGCCATTGGGTGGCTAAGTTGCTTTTTTTTTTTTTGTCTATTCCATTAATTCCCAGAGCTTTTTGGGTCCATCACATTCAGTCATGTGACAGTACTGATATTCCTGAAAGCATATATAAGTTTTAAAACTTAAAACATGGTATGAAAGGTGCCATTTTCAAGAACTGGTCCATTGTAAGAAGAATGTAGTCATCCTTTTGCAGTCCTTTGCAACCTCAACACGAATTCCATGCTCAAATGAATCCACAAAGCCTCTGCCTCAAATAAAGGAGTCTAGATAACTATATTTTTTGAGTATCCCTTCCTGAATTGACAAACTGAACATTTCTTCATTAACCTGTCCAAATCATTAAACATCTTCTCTCAATAATAGTGTCAGCCACCATTGCTATGGTATTTCTCTTTGCTAAAATGCTGTTTTAATCTGTTACCATGGAAGTTCTGTTATGATCTGCTCCCATAAAGACCCCTTTAGACTGCATAATTGATTGCATCTAAATAAATTACCTTCATGCAACCTGTATAGCAGCTTTTCTACTCCAGCTCAGTTCCTCATTTTTTGTACTGATTTTTCAACTCATAACTACTAACTTGTGCTCATCACTGTTAACAGTAAAGATTGTCTGCTCCAAGCATCTGCTACTCTATTGGACTCCCCAGTTTTATACAATTTTGAATTCATCAAGAAAAGAACTCCACCTAGCATTATGGTCATTGAATTTCTTCACAGATTTCAAATACCTTAGAGCTTGATGATCTAAATTAATTACACTCTTTATATGCTAAATAATGCTGCCGATGATGTACAGCTCTCACCACTGCATAAACTCCAAATCATAGGTGAAATAACAACGTTTGGTGTCTGGCAATTCATTGAAAAATTTACTTGCTCCCATCTTGACTAAGAACAGCCCTAACTTTGACATCAAACAACAAAGAACAAACAAACTACCAAAATCTGGTAGTGCAAGAACTGGCGCCTCTGTCATCGAAACCTTAATCTATTCTATAGCTCTTTGTGCAGAATTTGACCTTTCAAAGTTGCCTCTTTTCAAGCATTTAATGATATGACTAGTGCCTGAAAACTTCAAATTTCTTGTCTGACATGGGTGCCGGCCACCCTCTAATGCACACACTTTCTCCAGATTGAGTTTCAAATCATTTGTTGAGACCATAACTCTAAAAACACAACCTCATAGCATAAGAAATTACACTTATTCAAGTTTGTGTAGAGTTTCTGTCTAAGGAGAACTTTTAATGCCTGCCTTAAGTGAGTCAAGTGTTCTTCCTTAGATTTACTTTGAATCAAGATGTAATCAAAATTGACATTCACAAATGAATTGAAGAAAGGCTTTACTACGTTAGTCATAAATTGCATGAATGTGCTTGGTGCATTAGAGAGACTGAATGGCATAACCAACTAGTCATAGAGCCATTGGGTGTCTTGAAGTCTGTTTTCTATTCATGACCACTCTTTAGTCTGATTATTTGATAGCCACTTTGTAAATTAATTTTAGAGGAACACTTTGGAGCCAGCCAAGTAATCAATCATATTACTCAAACAAGGAATGGGGAATCTATATTTGATAGTAATTTGTTGGTGGCAAGATTGCCCACCCATATCCTCCATGAACCATCTTTTTAGGCGCTAGTAAGGTTGGACAAGCACAAGGAACTTTGTGCTTCTGCATTAATTCCTTAGTGAGCAACTCCCCAACCTATTTCTGCATCTATGTGCATTGCAACGAAGACCACCTATAAGCTGGCAGATTCAGTATAGGAGCCTGAGGAACCAAATTAATAACATGTTGGGTACTCCGTGTTGCTTGTAAAACAGATGACAATTCCTTGCTCTGCAACTCTTCCAACTCTTTTAGCAATAGCTGCACTTCAAGAGGATGCTGGTATTTCACCCTTTTGGTTATTTTGCAGAAACTTGCTAGCTAAAGCGTAAGCACCATGTAACTTCAAATTATTCCATAAAATCTATTTACCTTAATAGCATTTTTATTCGCTTCCTTATGATGGTGCTACCTCAATAAAATAAATTATGATTTATGAGATGTTACATAATCATGGTAATCTAAGTAAGGTCTACACCAGGGAATATGAACAGCATCCATGAATGTAACATCACACAAGGATTCATCTTCTAGATTATTACTGAAAGAAGATTTGTCCAACACCGAGATGCTATCGGTATATCACTTCCCTTTTTAAGCCACTCATATCTGTATGCATAAGGATACTTCTATGTAGACAGCTCTAACTTCTTTACTACCTCCTATAAAATAACATTCTCCATGCTCAACACTACCAGTAATCACATCATGCACTTTGTTGCAGTGAACAATGCAAGTTCTAATATTGTGATGTTGCCTCCAATCTTTGCCGCCTTCTACAACTGCACTTGTTTTCAAAACTTTTTGAACCACTAATTACTCTCCTTCAATTGGATAAACATCAACTTCCATGTTATCTTCATAATCATAATAAATAAACTAGTTGTAATTCCATTTTCAAGCATTTTTTACATTGTACAACATTTACCCTTCTTTGTGGACTATAATAAGAGGTAGGCCTTCTTTCTCCACAGCTAAAAAATGAATCGACAACTTGTTGCTTGCCTCAGATGTACCAAAATCAGAACTGTTTTGTACTGCATAAGTTGCTCCTTTCTTCCCTTTGTCACTTCCCCAACTTGCCTTGTTGGATGTGGCAGCCCCTATACTACTCTGAGTGGTTTGATCATTCTGAAAGCCTCTAAAAATGCTAAAATCTCATCCTGCAAGGTAATTTCTTACCCTAAACCTGTCTCCTTGCACCATAGTGTGTCATTTGCTTTTCAGCCATTAAAGCATATTGCCTAGCATCTTGAAGTTTGAATAGACAAACCACTCCCATCTTATCTTTACAGATTGATTCAAACCAACAAGGATGTATTGTATTGTTGCCATATGCTTGTTAATTTAATAAATAAATAACAAAAGAACTTAATATGATCTAACTATTCCAAATAGTGTAACTACAAAATTGACTAATTTAACGTTGGGTAGGCCTTGCTGCTTGCTGCCACGAAAAACTGGTGAGTAGAAGAAACTATTGATAAAATATATTTCCAGGGGCTGCCATGAAAGGCAGGTGCATAGTAGAAACTAATGATAAGAATATATTTCCTGACGTTGCACTGTATTCTTTATAAAATTCTTAGTTGAATTTGGCACTTGAATTCTTTGTCTCTCTCATTGAGGTTTGTGTAACACAAAATTGACTCTTTAAGTATTGTAAATCAGAACTGTTGTGAGTCATTTGCAATCAATCCCAAACTTCAGGAATGCATTTGGTATTTAAGTTATGTTCTTTTATTTGTTTCTTTTTAACTTTGGGCTAAGATTTTTTACAGTTTACTTATTCTCAACTTTCTTTTTTTATTCCTTTTTTAAATTGCATTCCTTGCAGGTTTCATTGACTGTTGAGTCAATAAACTCGTATATTGCTTGGGATTTCTCATTGGTGCAGGGCAAGATGAACATGGTACCATCATTAACCTTCTCTTCTTGAACCTTTCATGAAGCATTTGGTTTACTAGGTTACCAGATATTTTTGATATGATTCTCTTTTAACATGATTTAACATGACTAAATAAAGTAGTACATTGGTTTCTTTTTTGTTAAGCAGTAGTATGTTGGTTGGGTGTCATGTAAAGACATTCTTCGTTTAATGTTAATTAGTAAGATGCTGAATCACTTTTAACCGTGTGAACTTTACATTATTGTTGTCAGGATATTGGATTTAGTGTAGAGTACACAAATACCATTGGTGAAAAAACAGTAAGTTGGAGAAGTATAGTTCCTGTATTGCTCACTGATGTTTTAAATTTGGGTAAAACACTCCTACACTCCTAAGTTTTAATCGAAATTTTAAACAAGTTTATTAGTTTTCGAAATGGACATTTCGTCCCAAAAGTGTAAACATTGTTAACAAAGATTATGAAAAGACTAAAATGTATTTTTTTTCTTTATTAATTTTAAAAATTATTCTTATATTTAAAAATACAAAAAATGTGGGAGCACCGGCAGAGGAGAGCACTGGTCCTCCAAGAAAGTCGGTGCTCCCTCCCTTTGGTGCTTCTCTCTCTTGAGGAGCGATTGGTGTTCCCTATTTTTTTTAAAAAAATATATAATAATAGTAATTTTAAATTAATAAAAAATTAATAAAATATATATAATAGTAATCTTTAAAATTAATAAAGAGTAAAATTGTTATTTTAATATTGTCACTTTATCAAAATAACGGAAACACTAACAGTTGATTAATAGCTGGACTTATGTGTTCAGCTGAAGATATTTTTTTGGGCGGAGTGTCCATTTTAATAACTAATAGACCTGTTTGAAATTTCGATTAAAATATAGAGAGGTATGGGTGCTTTACCCTTTAAATTTACTTTCTTGAGTTGCAGTCATTGGTTCTTTTCTCTCCTCAGCCTGTTGTAGCCTTTTTTTTTTTTGGTTTTTGACCCTTTTCTTGCTCCGCTTTCCTTTTCCCTTCTATTTTTCAAATCTCTATGCTTACCCATTTCTGACTTTAATTTCTTCTCCCTGTATTGCCTTGTGGCTTTGCTGATTATTCTTCAGCTAATATTACCTTACCGGCGTTATGAGTCAGATCAAGTAAGTTATTGGATTATTGAATTGGCTATGAAGTGTTAAGTATTACCTTTCATGTATACAAGTTTAAATCTTCCCTATATTTATGCAGGGCAACTTCAGCACATGCATGGCTGGAAACTACAAACTTATCTGGGATAATTCGTATTCAACATTTTTTAAGAAGGTAGGTGGTTGTGTTTAAGGATTTCTTGAGTTTCTCCTTAATTTTCCTTTTTGCTGCTTGATTCTCTTCAACGCATTGAGTACCACCTCTGAAACCTGATGCATTTTATAGTTTGTGCAATTTTGGTTGATCTGAATTTGTATTTTCATATAGCTTATGACCTTTTGCGGGTGCTTGTTAACTTCAAACATTTAAGCCTTAAAGCTGGCATTGGCATTCTGCTTTTTTTGCAAAGCAAGACCTCTCCTTCCCCTCCTCACCCAATTTGTTAGCAATTCCTAATTTCCTATTTGTGGTGCTCCAAGGTTTATATTTCTCCTACCAGCCTTTACTGGTTCTTATTGGCCCGTTAGTTGTTAAAAAAGAAAAGAAAATGACAAGAATTAGTGGAATATGTTCAACTAACATATAACAAAGTGTTTGTTTCATATAAAGTAAAAATGAATCGCTTTTTAAGATCTTTTACCTTAATTATTCAAGAGATTATTTTCTTTGGCATTTAAATATGCTTTCTGTGAAGGAAAAATGCAGTAGAATATTAACCAAATAACAACTATCTGGAGCCTAAAATATCTTTGAGCATTCCCTTGAAGCTGATAAAATGTAGGCAATTTAAGAAATTCCTGCCCTTTTGTCAGTAGTCAGAAGCTGGCTACTCTTGTTCTTGTTCGGTATTCAATAGTAACAAAGTTAATATATGTATCTCGTTGGACAGGCCCTTCGGTACAAAGTGGACTGTATTCCTCCGGTCCTGGACTCAGCCGAGTTAAATGAAGTGGAAGGATGATGATACCTTTGGATGTAGCATGTCTCATATTCTTATCCTTCCTTGATTTTCTCTCGTATTCATTTGTACTATAAATCCTGTCTTTTCGCGTTTTGATTATCCGAAGACTGCCTCAGCCAAGGAATTGTCTCATAAAATAGACCTATGTTTGCACATTACCATGCAATTAGTAGAAATTGATTCTTGTTTCAATTATGAATGAAAGAGTGCTATCTCTTCACAAAACATGTCAACTGCAGCATACGTATGTGGTAATGAATGAATATATACAAAAACAAAAATGATTTTTGTATTGTTAAGTGTAATGAATGTGTGCAACTTGTTGAGGGTACTGTGTTTATAAACAAAATTCATCAAAGAAATGTTTCAGCAAGTGGGACGGTTCCTTGACTAGGGGCTGTCCTGTACTGTAATCAAAGCAGTAAGTTGGGATTCATTGTCTACCAAAAATATTGTTTGATGCTTTTAGAGATTTTACATATTGGGATTTTTGAATTGTTTGGGAGAACCTTCTCCTTCATTTCGCTGGGCGGAAGTATCCAACGGAGTTAGACAATTTGGAATAAAGAAAAAAAAATTGCATGTGTTGATTTACTACGCTTAGCTAAAGCATGAGCCGCGTCATTTTCCTTTTGTTTTGACATTGGAGACCACATTTTGTTGATTGTTGAATGATTTTTTTGACCTGGATTAAGTTTTTTGTCTGCTATCGAAACTTTTCTAGCCAAAAGTCTGTGAATAGAAAAAGAAACCAGACAAGTGCAGATCATAATTGAAACATATTTTATACATATAATAAACAAAAATGCATGAAACAGCATGAATAAAAAAAAAAAATTAAGTACATAGATGAACATGTAATCTTAATCATTTTAATTAAACAATAATAAGAAAGGGAAACATGTATAAAGTAGATAAAAGAAGATGTAAATATTTAATTGTTAGCGTAGGTAAGAAAGAAACTTAATGAGAACGTACAAGAAGAGTATCAATTTGTCTAAATAATGCAAACTTCGTAGGTTAGGTTTGTGGAATTTATTAGAGCAATCAATCATTAGATCTGCCAATTGAGAATAGAGGAAGACTACATAACAAATAGAAGAAATTGTGAGAAATAGTCTCATTGATAAGTTAATTTTAAAAATAACTATCAATATAAAGTTAACTGTTTTTATCCAATTTTTGATATGAGCTAACAAAATTACCCTTGAAGCATTTAAGAGAAATAATCTCGTGATTTGTCACTCCTTCCATATATCTCAACTCCCTAAGCTTCCTCAGCTTTGGCAAGGCTCTCAACTACCTCACCCCTATAAGATATCTCAACTCTATCAAATCTCTTAGCTGTCCCAGCTTACAATATCTCAGTCTTTCTTGCTAGCCATCAATATCGTGCTCTAGCTTATTTATTGTTATCTTGCCATATCATCGTTGTTGGCTCCATTAGTTTTTGATGATAATAAAACATTCTCATTTATCTATGTCTAATTTTTCTACTTGAGTGTGAAGGATAAAAATAAATGTTAAATAATATACTGATTATTCAAAAGCAACTATCAAAACTCATAAGAATAAGGATCTACAATTGAGTAATAAAATAGAAGCCTCTTTGTTGGATAATCAACGGAGTTGGTTGGATAAAATTCAAAAGAGAAGTTAGTGGGTTCAAGCAGATTGTAAAACAAAGAACAATTAATCGACCAAGAGACATTGTTAGTCGACTAAGAGCATTCTGTCTGAAAATTTGAATTTAAACACTAAGAGACGGATTAACAACTAGAACTGTCCCCAAACTATTTTCAATGGTTAGAATCTATCTAACAACCATTAGAGTTGATTTCTCAAGTATATAAGGCACTCCTAAAGGCAATGAATTAGTTTTGAAGGCTTCCAAGATAAAAAAGAGCTCAAAAATAGAAAAAACTCTCTGCATACTTTCGGCACTTCACTCCAATCTTTGTAATAGAGTTAAGCACTTCACTTTATACCATTCAGATCAGGTTAGTGATCATAGGTACTTCTTTATTTCTTTTCTCCTTGATTACTTAGAGTGTGCGAGTCACTCTAAGGGGATTAATCAAGCTTGGGTTAGCTTGATTGAGTGTATAAGTTCTAACTCAGCTTAGAAAAGTTAGTTTTGGGTTTTGGTTGATCCTAGGAAAAACCATTGTTAAAGGTTGTGGCTGAGCTTGTGAAAAGCTATTGTAAAAGCTTGGTGGAAGCTTGGGAATTTCACCGTTGATAGTGATTTGGTTTGAAAAATCCTTGATTGAACAATCAAGGTAGTGGATGTAGGTCTTTGACTGAACCATTATAAATCTTTGTGTATTATCTGCTTTATTTTATTTTTCATTTTCATTCTTTGTTAATCATTCCTTTATCTTGCATCAAACTTCTCATCATAAACCTTCTACTTGTTCCCAATTAGAAATCAAGTTTAGTGAGAGCCAAAAAGTGCTGTTCACCCCCCTTCTAACACATTTATTTAGGACCAACAATTGTTGATACAAAAACCTAAGAGCATAGATGACATCAAGGTATGTTATTGGGTTTATTGCTTTTGATAGAACTACAAAGTTGATGGAAAACCCACTCTTTTTAGTTCTTAAAATTTGACTTTACATAAGAACACTGCGTAGAGTTGTTACATGCCATGCCTAAATGTAACAGCTCTAATGCACATGGCTTGTAAAACATATATTGGACATGGCATGGTGTGTAACGTCATGTTTATGTACATGGCATGTGTAAACTTGTCATGTAACAAAATGGTTGAACATGATGTGTAGAAAATTGTTTATTTGAACATAGCGTGTAACAATATATTTTCAACATGGTGTGTAGCAATGTTTTAGAACTTGACATGTGTATGGTTGTTGATAAATTGATTTAATTTTTCCGATTTAGGAGAATATAGAGAACAATGTATACCTATTACGGGTAGCATAATTTATTTGTGATCACTTGCAAGCTGTTTGCAGTGAACTTGTTTTCATCATACAATAGTTGATAATTAGTGGTTGTTAAAACAGAAAAGAAAATAGCCGTTTTTGTTATGTAGGGAAAAAGCAAGCCCATTGATTCCAATGTCTTTTATGATGAGGAAAAACTAGTATTAGATAGAATAAGTATATCATATTATTAAAAAGAAAGCTTAGTTGACCTGGATCCTGACATAAGATAAGAATTAAAATCTTTAGGGTGGCAAAAGGTAGTATGAACATCAGGCTTGCAAAATTTTGTCAATATGATGTGTAAGAACAACAAGTTTTCAATAGGGCATGTAGCAAAATTTTAAAACATGTTATGTAGCAACATAATGAGTAAATGGATTTTGACCTTTAATGTTTTTTTTAAATTACAACGGCGTGCAAAATGTGCTACTTGTGATAAGGCACGGTGTTATTGGGTCGATGGCATTTACAAGGGTGGTGAGTATCGAATGCGGGGGGTTATGAGTAATTTGTTGTTTGGGGGCCTGATAAAGCTAGTAAAAGATGTTATTGGGGTAAACTCATAGAATTAGGAAATCAAGTTACATGCATTGATTAGTATACCTGAAGAGCTATCATGGTCGGTTATCAAGGATGATGAGGATGTTGGGTTAATTTTGTTAGAGTAGAGGAATGTTTCAGCAGTGTATATCATTGCTAAGGAACACCATACAAATGTTATGGCACATGAAGAAGTTGAACAACATGGTAATCCCTTTAATCAGAAACAGATTTACACTCATGCACAGATACTACAGAATTCAATCCTTAACCCATAACAATGGTAGTTGACATATGCACATGAGTTTGTGTAGCCTGGCAGATAGATGACATCCTCACAATAATTGGTTGCAAAATTACGATCAGTATGTGCATAGAACCAATTACTTGTTTTTGTCCAACTAGTGCAATGCTTGGGTGAAACTGTAAAGGGTCAAATGTCATTTTCAAATGACACTGTGATGCTCGAGGACAACACAACATTGCTCAAGGATGACACTGCAACACATGAGGATGACATGGTGACTCTTGGGGATGACGATGCATCTGATCATGGTGAAGAAGTTTGGTTCCTTGCTGGTGAAGATAGCTGAATCTTACAAGCATTAATGTTTGTGTTTTTCATGTAATTTTCTAATTAATTATGAACATTCATAAGTTTAAGAGTTACATACCTTGATCTAGATATCGTAATCAAGAACCAATTAAATCAAAATCTTTACTTCTTCACCTTTAAGATTTGTCAAATCTTTAATCACCCAAGTGTTTGGCCTCTAACAGTAATTCTCATAGTGACCGAATAAGACCATTTCAAAGGTAAGATTTTTATACTTGTGCTAGCAAGTTTTGTTTCTAAAATAAAAGGACCAAAATTCTTGCCGAATCTTAATTTTTTTCAAGCAAAGAAAACTATTTTTCTTTTCTTATTTTATGAAACGGTTGAAAAGTAATTGGAGGCTTAGAGTTTTAGTTTGCTAACATAATATATTTATATAGCCAAACTAGGTTGTAACCCTAAATACAACAATTGTATTTTAATTTAATAAAGTCTCTGTGAACTTAATTAATTTTTTACTTTATTTAAGTCTTTTTCAATTAAGTCCAACTTAATTAATTATTATTATTTAATCTCAATCATGTCACTTGATGTGTGTGACCCATTATACTTCTAACATGTTGGCAATAAATATAAATCCTAATCAAATATCAATTTGATAATTGGTTTATATTTATAGATTATGAGCGGTATCTAGTAATACATTATGACGACTCAAATGTTAGAGAGTCAATTAAAGAATTTGACAAAGCCTTTAAGTGATAAGCCTCTCAATGTAATATGATCCTTTCATCAAATATCTTGGATATGTCATAAAATGTGGCTCAATGTCTACTTATAACATTCTATATTAGTTCTCATAATTCATGACTAACCTTATGAATTTAAGAAACTTTCTTTCCTCAAATTCATCATGCTTTGGCCAAAAACTTTATACAAGTTAATCAAGAATTGAGAACAAATGAGATACATCCCCTTATATCATTAAGGGTGATGAATCCTTTCTTGATCACTCATTCACTTTTGCATGTTTCATGGTATACCAAAAAACACCCTGTTTAGGCATTTGGTTACCTCCAGACCCGTAGAGATGAAATCAAAGTATGTCATTCTTTATACAAGATGACCTAGTGTCTCAAGTTTGAGGACAAGTTGCACAACTATCACATTAGAACATATTCCATTGACACTTGAGTAAAATACCAAATGGAGTTCTAATGGTAGGTCATGTTCAGTGAACTTGTTCTTTAACAACCACCCACATGTTATTTTAAGCATTTCTTATACTTCAATTTATGAGATCAATTGGTTACTTCCTAAATAAGGAAGCTTAACATGTACTAGTCTTTCAGCATTATCAATGCCCTGTTTTGACAATACAAGTGACCAAGAATAATTTTAAGAACATGGCTTTGATGCATAGTGTTCTCATAATTATAACAACTTTACAATTCTTTTGCAAGGCTTTTATGTCCTATGGGCTCTATCTAATTAGTACTTAATAACTCCTTATTATTGGATTAACATGAAGAAAAACCTTTATCACACATAATTATGCAATTAAGCATCATTAAATGACAATATATATTCCTTGACTAATCCAATTGGCTCAATGGCATATACCAAAAATAACAACCCCATCGCTGATGAGAATGGGATTAGTTTGCCTAAGACATTAGCCGATGATAGTTATCAAGAAAGGGGAAATGTAAGGGTATTTTGTATGTGACATATTGTTAGTGCAAAAATGTTCTCCTTACAAATAATTACCACAAAGTACACATTAATCGATGATCGCTTATACCGAGGAAAAATGTTTTCCTCGAGGGTTGAATTGAAACGAGCTTTGAACATGTTGGCACTAAAAGAACAGTTTGAGATAAGAGTTTAAAGGTCATGTCAGGCTCGTTTTGAGGTTACTTGTAAGGACAAGGCATGTAATTTCATTGCACATACAATCAAGTTACTTGAAAGAGATTATTGGCAAGTTCCACATGTATCGATACATGAAGAACATGTATCGATAGATTTGGACCAAAATGCAATTTTTAGAGCCTTTTTCATTTCTTTTGTTTTTTGAACTTACTTGACATTGTTTGGGAATGTGAGAGCTTTGATATTCTATAAGTTAAAAGGCTTTTGGTCATTTCTTTTTGTCATTTCAAAATATATAAAAAAGAATTATTCTACCAATCTTTCCCTTTTGATATGACGAAACTAATGAGCCAAATTTTGAAATCTGATTTGCTAGATTTTTTCATGATCTAGAAATTTGTTTTAATCTTAAGTCCTCCCTTTTAATTTATGCTTCCTTTTAACTCAAGGTCTTAAAGAATTATGTGATTTAGGAATTTATTCTCCATTCTCCCCTTTTTTGTTATATTAAAAATGAAGAATCATGCAGAGATAAGGAAAGACAGAGCACAACACGAGTGAACTAGGAATTGTAAATGGCATGTAAGCATAAAGCAATAAAACAACTAGTCATATTTATAATGAACACTAGTGATGTAGGTACAAATCAAAATGACAATAAGCATAAACAACTGGGTAGAGTTAGAATAAATCCTAAACCAAAATACAACCAAAATTGGTCATTAAAGACCATGTAATAACAATAAAGAAGATCCAAAATAAACTAAAAAAATTCCAATAAATGTGCAATGATGATTAAGAAGAGAATGTGGCCATCTAATCCAACAAGTCATGAAAGAAGAAGTCAGCATCCAATGTCCCATGTGAGGGGCTCAAGCAGGTGGTGGAAATTGAGCATGGAACGTAGTGAATTGCTCCTCAAGAAGTTGCTGACGATGGAGGAGCTCCTAGTTTTGAGCCTTTAAAGCATCCAACCTATGAACAGCACGAGCATCCATAAATTCCATAAAAGATGACAATCGAGAATAAGCTTGCTCATTATCAAAGGCAGTAGACATAGAAGGGTAGCTAGGATCAACACTAGGGTGAGCACTTAGACTGACATTAGGGGAGACATTGGGCTCAACAAAGGTGTCCTCGCGACCCTCATCTCTAGCAAACTTAAGGTCATTGAGTGTTTCTTTATGGACCCAAGAGTTATTGACAAACACGAAACCAAGCTTATTGATGGCATGCTCATTTATCTTTGTGTGCATCGCATGTTGCTTAGGTGGATCACACCTAATGTTGATGCCCATAACGTCAATGATTTCACTTATCGCCATGCCATATAGAAGTGTCTTCCTAGATTTGCCTATGATTTTTAACATTATATCAAGAATAAACTTAGCTATGTTGACAAGCTGATTGCATTTGATGAGGTATAAAAACTAGAAATCCTCACTCTTGACAATTGAATAATTTATGTTGTGAGAGTAGAGAGTGTGTGAGATGATAAAGTGGAGGATGTGATCATAAAGTGACAAACGATTGACACTGGTCACGTTTCTCTCACTCATGGGAGGATAGATGTAAATAGTGGATAAGACTTCTTGTGACATGACACCCTCAACATAGTTTAAATCACCTTGATGAATCTGTAAGTCTAGAATAGAATTGAGTGTATGTTATGCAACCACAATTTTCTTGCCCATAATATAAGTGCATAACCTATCAGTGTGCTTTATCTGTTCACTATCCTCATAATCTTGAAATTTTGTAGTGGCATTGAAATAAAAGACTTAGACGAGATTGGAATAATAGGTTCGGTTCATTGACATATCATTGAGCTAGTCTAATTCTTGAAAATTATCAATACATGGAAAGTTACTGCTAGCAAAATAATTGAAGTCAATTACTCGTCCCAGCTTAACATCTCACTTGGAAAAATCCTTGTCGAATTGCGCTTCGAGGTGGATAGGGGAAATTCTACTTGAAAGAGTAGTCGTCAGATAGTAGGGCCGCTGGTGGCAAAGGTTGGGAGGAAGGAGTAGCCTCGGAGGTGGAAGCCCTACTATGGTTAGTGGTGGATTTCATATGTCTAGGATGAGAAGCCATTCGAAGAGGATTGTGGAAGAAAATGATCAATGGAAACTGTTATGAGGGCTGGAGAGACGATTTAATTAAACCAACTTGGTTAAAAATGCAGCCAATTTCAAGAATTGAAGGAAGGAAGAAGTTAAGGTTTTGAAATTGGGATTTTAGGTAGAATGTGATGAAAATTTTGAGAAAAAAAATTTTGTGAGTAATAATAGGAAATAGGAAATAGAAATGGTTTAATCGATACAAAATTGAGTGAAAAACACACAAAAATTTGAAGGATTGAGAGGATTTTTTTTTTCAAAAATGGGTTGAGAGGATTTGGAAAGGAGAGATGAGCGGTTAAGGTGCAAATGAGTCGTTGGGTTCTTAAAACCCCAAGATGTATTGATACATGGGCACATGTATTGATACATTCGAGGCAGAATGTTTTATTTTTGACTATTGGATGAAATGTATTGATACATATGCATATGTATCGATACATTTAGCACTTGATTTTAATGTTGGCTACTGGGTGAAATGTATCAATAGAATGGACAAATCTATTGATATATTTTCTTCATGTATCGATACATGGGGTCATGTATCGATACATGTGGTCCTGTATCAATACATGAGCCTCTATAGCCTTAAAGAAAATGCTTTTGACTTCAAAAATCTATGATTTGGTCTAAACGTTTGATATAAACAAAATAATGTGAGTTTTTAAGTTTGAAAGTATTGTAAGACAGGTCTGCAACATGTGCAAGTGAAATTTGAGGAGAAAATTAAGAATTTTGTAAGATAAAGTCTTAGTTCACTCATTAAATCTCCCATAACCTGAAGAATCTGATGGCCTAGGCATGAATGCATAGAAATGTTATGAACAAGCAAGTTCATCAATGCCAAGAATCATTCAAACACTTTGTATAAAGTCATTTCAATCATGTATATAACCAATCATCAAACATGATTTCAAGAATGAATTTAGACATGAATGCAACCATCCATCAGAGGTACCCACATGCCATTTGTTTTATATTGGCTTTATCAAACCTAGTTCACTTCTAATCTTCCAAAATTGTTCTCTATCACGTGTTTTTGTAAAGATGTTAGCTAATTGATCTTTCGTAGCTATATACTCAAGGACAACATCTCCTCTTTGAACATGATCTCTAGTGAAGTGATGTCTTATTTCAATCCGTTAAGTTCTAAAGTGATGGATGGAACTCCTTGTGAGATTTATGGCACTAGTATTATCACATTTATGAGAATTCTATCCATAGCTAGTCCATAATCTTCTAATTATTGTTTCATCCATAACACTTGAGCATAACAACTTCTGGTATCTATTTATTAGCCTTAATAGTGGATTCAGCTACACTATTTTGTTTCTTTGAAAACCATGAGATCGACAAACTACCTAGAAATTGGCATGTACTGGATGAGCTCTTTCTATCTATCTTACATCCACCAAAGTCGACATCCAAGTTTGAGTTGAGATCAAAGGTGGAACTCCTTGGATACCATATTTCTATATTAGATGTCTCTTTCAAATATCTAAAAATTCTTTTGACAACAATTAAGTGTGGTTTTTTAGGAAATGATTGAAACCTACCATATAGCCTACATTAAAGCTTATATTCGGTCTACTAGCAGTGAGATAAAGCAAGGAACCAATCATGGATCTATAGAGCTTTTGGTCAACAAATGTACGTTTTTCATCCTTGTCAAGCATAATTGAGGTGCTCATTAGTGTGTGATATGCCCTTGAGCTGTCCATACCAAACTTTTAAAGCATATCTTTTGTATATTTGGCTTGACTTATGAATGTAACTTCTTTTTTCTTGTTTAATTTGTAGTCCAAGAAAATAATTTAGTTCACCCATCATGCTCATCTCAAATTCTCCTTGCATAGTTTTAACAAACATTTGACAAAGAACCTCATTAGTAGTACCAAAAATAATATCATCAATAAAAACTTGTACAATTAAAATGTCCTGACCTTTGTTTTTAATAAAGAGAGTTTTATCAACTTTTCCTCTATTAAACTCATTTTCGATTAGGAATTTTGATAGTGTTTCATATGAAGCTCTAAGAGCTTGTTTTAATCCATCTAAGGATTTGGAAAAGTTGGCTCTCAAAATCGGGTGGTAGTTCAACATACATTTTCTCATTAATTAACCTATTTAGAAAAGCACTCTTAACATCCATTTGATAAAGCTTAAAGTCCATATAGCATGCAAAGGCTAAGAACATCCTAATTGCTTCTAGTTTAGCTACCAAGGCATATGTTTCATCATAATCTATTCCTTTTTCTTGACTATATCCTTTGGCCACCAACCTAGCTTTGTTTCTAGTTACGATTCCATTTTCATCCATGTTGTTTCTAAAAACCCATCTTGTACCTACAATTGGGTAATCATTTGGCCTAGGAACTAGTTCCCACACTTGACATTTTTCAAATTGGTTCAATTCCTCTTGCATGGCTAATATCTAATAATCATAATTTAAAGCTTCATCAATGTTCTTGGGTTCAATTTGTGAGATAAAAAGCAACATATTTTCAAACATTTTGAACTTTAGACCTAGTTCTTACCCCTTGACTAGGATCACCATGTTGTAGAATTTGCACACGTAAGTATACGTATCAAACAAGTAATATAGTGATGAAGTAGAGTATCGTTCACACGAATATTTGTTCCTAAATCTTTACTAAGTACTAAAATTTTAAAACAAATTAATCTTATTTAAGTAATCTAAAAATTAAAGAAAGACTAATTAAAAAGAATTAAAAATCAACACTAAAGAAACTAACAGACTAAATAAGTTGAGAAAATCAGTATATTAAAGACCTGAGATTATGAGTTCATTCAACATTTTATCTAATAGCTTTGCTTGTTATTTATCTTTCTTGGGTGGTTTTACTAACTGAGAATCCAAAGCTATAGACAAGTCTTCATCGAGTTACCTGTAAAAATACTTAACTTAATTGGTTCACTATATGTCTATAGGAATCAATTAAGTTAAGCTTATTAAGCAAGTGTCCTAATGTGGCTATGTATGGCAATTGGCATATGTCTACCCAAATTGCAAATCAGATCACCTAAGTGACCTGAACATACACTATTCAAACTTTAGTCCAATCAAAAATTTCTTTGTTGAGTCTCAATTAGATTCACAAATTAGTTAATTGGTAATCAAACAATCAACAATATTAAGAGCAGATTTGAATAAGGAAAACTACACCTATTCATGATAAACAAAAAAGAAACTAATATTCAAACTACATGTTGAAATCCACCACAATCCTAGAAAAATAGTTTAGCTCATAATATCTAATAAAAATAATATCCAAAGAAATTTAGTCATGAATCCAAGTCAAAGAAAATAAGAAAAACGCAAAAGTAGAGAAAGAAACTAATTACTGAAGTTTTGCAATCTCAATTCTCTCTCAAATTATCTTGTTTTCTTGCTTTGGTCTTGGCTTTTTTTCTCTAAAATTGTTGCTTGCTACCTCCCCTTTTTAAACCTATGAAAAAGGTCCCTTAAATAGGCTCCAAGGAACCTAATTTTCAAAAATTTGTCAAATTTTTATTTTTGAAAACTCGAGGTAGCACTACGGCCATAATTTCTTGGGTTTTTGTATGATGCAGCCATCTAGGCCAGCATCGTTGCCACAAATTTCCAATGCTGCGGCAGTGGTTCTTGATAACTCTCTAATATAATGTGATTTGGACTTAATTTTGATAGGAATTTAGCCTAGTTTTTGTAGTAATGCATAAAAATTAGTAGGTTTTATTTAAATTATTTTAGGATAGTTAATTTAGGTGAGTCAATTTAATTTTAGTTAATTTTATGCTTAATTTGGTGTTAATGTGATTAAGATAGGTTGTTGTTGATTTATTTGTACTATTGTAGGTGTTTAATGAAGGAAGAATTTTAATGAAATAAGAGAGCAAATTTGAGATGTAGACTTCCATTGCATATGTTTCGGTATTTCAACCACAATTCTTTGTATAAAGCTCCAAATGAAATTATTCTTAGACCATTGGAAAGCGAAGAGAAAAAACTACAACTTTCATTTTACCACTTTTCCCAGTTCATCTTGAAAAGTGGTCAAAAATCTTGTTGAATTTGGAGCACTACAGTAGTCCTAGAATAATTATAAGTTTTGCTATTTATGTGTCAAGGCCGCGACGTTGGAGTATGTAGACTGTAGTCCACGTAGTTTAATGAGGAAATCTTGATTGGAATTGATTTTTTTCTTCACCTAACTTGGCAAAATTTCAAAGTCCTATAAAAACAAGTTTTCGAAGGACTTTGAGGATATAACGAAACACTAGATTGAAAGCTAAGAATCAAGCTACAAAGTCATTGAAGTTGAGAAGAATTTAAAGGATTCAAGGAGATTGGGAGATCAAGATTATAGTTCTTGGTTTTTTCTATCTTGTTATTCTCTTATTTTCTTGGTCTTATTTTTAATGTTTAAACTTTATTTAATGATGATGTGTGACTTGATGGGGAGCTAATTCATTTCTCTAAGATTATGATTAAACTCAATGCGTAGTCTAATTTATTTATATCTGTTTTACCTATGTTTTATGGTTTTAAGTTATTTATTTTATTCTGTTCTTAATGCTTCTAGTTGACTAGCCACCAATTAGATTGAATTGAAAACCTAAGTTAAATTTTAACGAAGGAGATTTAGGTAGACCTTGAATACAATAGTGTATGATTGAATGCATTTAGTTGATTAGGTTGTTTAATTTGCATATAAGGTAGACATACACCTATAAACCATACGTAGTCAAAATTAGAGCACGAGCTTAATGAATCTGTCTTTAATTTAATTTACATAGACATATAGTAAATTAATTGGGAGAGATATTTCAATGAGAAACTTGACAGAGACTTGTAAATAATTTAGGACTTTAGGTTAGCAACTTAATCCATTAAACTAAATTAAGAGAGAAGGAGAGAGATAATATTCAGATGAAGTATTGAAGGACATAATAATCTTAGGTCTAAAAGTCAATCAAGTTTAGAAAAGTAATTTTGTTGAGTAAATTTAGAGTAGTTTTAGTTTTTCATTTTGTTTTTTTAATTCAAATTTTAGTGTTTGGATAAATTAGGGTGTGTAATTTTAATAATTAATAGTAAGAATTAATTCAATTCCCTGTGGGATCGACACTCTACTCATAATTATAATATCTTTGCGATACGTATACTTGCGTGGATAGAAAATTGAACAACAAGTTTTTGGCGCCGTTGCTAGGGAGTTGACTTTTAGTTCTTTCTTGTTAATATTAATACTAAGCATTCTTAATTTTAATCCAAACTTTTTGTTTCTTTAATTTTTCTAGTACTTTTGGTCATATGCAAAGAGTCCAAATTTTGGAAATTGTTCCTTTTGATCCAGAAATCGAAAAGACTTTCAAAGACTTCAGAGGAAAAATAAAAACGTTTCTGCTCTAAGTAAAACAATGGTTGATCAACAAGAAGAAGAGACCAATTCTTTGAGGGATTATGTTATCCCATAAGTACAAAATCTCCACTCTAGTATCGAAGACCTCCTATTCAAGCCAACAACTTTGAAATTAAGCCATCAGTATTCAGATGATTCATACTGTTGCTCAATTTAGAGATTTGCCTAATGATGATCTGAATGCTCATATTGTAAATTTCTTGGATATTTGCGATACATTCAAGGCTAAAAGTGTTATTAATGATGCCATAAGATCGAGGCTTTTCCCTTTTTCATTGAGAGATAAAGCAAAGAATTGGTTAAGTTCACTTCTTGTTGGTTCCATTAATACTTGGCATGATTTGGCTAAAAGATTCTTAGCAAAATTCTTCCCACTTGCTAAGTCAGTGAAGATGATATCACTTCTTTCATGCATTTTGTTTCTTAGTCACTATAAGAGGCCTGGGAAAGGTATAAGGATTTGATAAAAAGGTTTCCTTACTATGGATTACCTAAGTAGCTGCAAGTTTAAACTTTTTATAATGGTTTATGAGGACCTTTTAGAACTACCATTGATGTTGCTGCTGCAGGTGCACTCATGAGTAAATCCATTAATGAAGCTATCATTTGCTTGAAGAGATAGCTTCCAATAATTATCAATAGGCATTTGAAAGATTGGGTACATGAAAAATTTCTGGAATTCATGAATTAGATGTGATAAACACTGTTTGTACACAATTGGCTTCTTTCGCAAAAAAAAAAAAAAGATAAACTGAATGTTAATGCTGTTCAGTATTCCTTCATGATGTGTGAATTTTATGGGGAAAGCTATTCCAATGACAAATGTCCCATCTATTCTAAGTCTTGTCAACCTGTTGGAAATAGGCAACAGAAAAATCCCTATTCCAACACTTATAATTCTGGTTGGAGGAATCATCTTAATTTCTCATGAAATAATAACTAAAGGTGTTCATCAGCATCTAAGTTAAACTTTCCTCCTGGATTTCCATCTAGAGCCTGCATGTTAGAGAAAAAGCCTTCAATGGAGGGGATGTTCATGCAATTCATGACAAGGACTGATACATTCATAACAAAGATTGATGCATTTATGACAAGGGTCGATGCCTTCATTCAAAATCAAGCAGCTTCAATCAGAAATCTTGAGGCATAAATGGGCCAACTTGCTAGTACTTTAAATACTACACTTATTTAAGGATCAATAAGTCTTTATTAAGCTTGTGATGTCAGTGTTGGTATGAGCCATACAAACCAATTTGTGATTGTTTGGCAAGCATAACTTGAGATATTCTTGTATGACATTTTGTTATTTAGCATAATATGGAGGTAGTTCTTTATCCATTAGTTTGTAACTCAATTACTATTTATACTTATGTAGATAAATCCCATGGAACTATATATAGCTTACAAAGGAATTGTTTGAGATAAAATTATGAGATCCTTATGCATCAAAGCATTGTTCCTAAAAGTTCATGATCATTGCATTAGTGAGATGGGGCATCAATAATGCTCAAAGATTGGTACATGCAATTTTCCTTGCTTGTGAAATAGGCAACTGATTTCATATGTTGAAGTATAAAGATACTTGAATCTAGCATGTGGTTGCTTCCCATGGGATAGCACATTCACTTAGCATGACTCAACATGAGAAGTGCTTTTGGTATCTCACTCTAGTGTCCATGCTAGACTTCTCATGTGTCAATTGTGTAACTACTCCTTAAACTTGAGTCACTAAGTTGTCTTATATGTGAAGTGTTATATTTTGATTTCATCCCCACGAGTCTTACCACGAATGCTAGAACAACATGTCTTTGGGTATAACATGAAGCATGGGAAGGCAAATGAGTGTTCAAGATAGGAATCATCACCTCAAGTGATTCAAGGGGACATATCTCATTAGTTTTTGGTTAATATTAGCTTAATCAGATCCTTGGCCAAGGTGATTGTGAGATTATGAAATGATTTTCATAAGATTCCATAAAGCTACTAATCTAATTACAAGAACAAATATGTAGATTAATAAAAGTAGACACTACACCAAGCTTTTATCATCTCTAGGATATATGTTGAGGGAAAGAATTACATTGATAGACTGTACGTTGAAAGGTTATCAAAAAACCCTTTGACTTCCCTAACAATTGGGTGGCCATGATGCATTGCTAGATGCAATCTTGGCTTATGGAATTATATTAATTCAATATGAATATGATTTATTTAGATTAATTAATAAAGTTGATGATTCAATTCCATTGCCAACATGTTAGGAGCCTAATAGGTCACACACATAAAAATACATTATGGATTGAATTAAGAGTAAGACGATTTAAGTTAAACTTAAATCAATAACTAGGTTTTTAAACTACTATGGAATTAATTAAAATAGTTTAATTAAGTTCTAGGTTAATATTATAAGGAGTTATAATATTGAGAACTTATGTGCAAATAAATAATTTATTTAACCTAGTTATAAAAAGTCTTTTCTAGCCACTCTTCATACAAGTTTTCTTTTTAGAAAAATTGAGTCACTTTTTTTTATGCCACCACCCCTTGTGTAAGCTCTTGAGAAGAGTTTCTTTTTTGAGGTGTAGTTGGAGATTGAGTGATTAAGAAGAGGACAATTAGTTGTCCACTTTGCTAGCACAAAGGCATGGTTATAAAGCTTTCTCTTTGAAGAAGTCTCCATTGTAGTCGTGTGTACATCTATTAGAGGCCAAACGCTTTTGCAGCTCGAGTTCTCCAAATTTTTTTTTGATGTTCACAAGTTAAATCAAAGGACGAGGAAGCCACCATGATTCTCACATAACTTGGCAAAGGTATTCAGATTGCTTTTGTCTCCCTCAAAGTTTTTATTTGTGTTAAAACACCAAAGTGATCCGAGGTAGGTGTGGCATTTTATTTTTCTTATTCCATTGCATTTTAATCTAATCATGTCATACCTAATAGAGATATCGTAGCCTTCCATGGCTTGTTTACTTATTGCTTTTCACTACTTGATCACCAGTTGAAATGTCTTGGCTCTCTAAATGCAACTTGACAGAGGGAGTTTAGAATAAACCATTGTTTTAAAAGCCTCTTTTCAATTCACTTCGAAGTTAGCTGATAGTTTCATATTTAGGATAGACATACACGTAAATACCTTACACAGCAAAATTAGAATACAAACGCAATGAACATTTTCTAATTAATTTACATAAACATATGGAATTAGTTTTAAAAAGGTATGTGTGCATGATCTCGACGGAGACATGTACATAATATGGATTCTAGGTTAGCCGTGTATTCTATTAATCTAAGTTAAGGAGAATGATTAAATTCAAATGAAATTTTGAAAGACACCTTCATCTTAGGTTTTGAATTAATATTTTTCTTAGTAAAATTTTATTCTATTTTATTTACTTAGTTTTAATAATCATTGTTAGCGTAATTAATCATTCAAAAATCAAGTACTTGGATAAGATCAACTTGTTTATAATTTAATACTTAATGAAGATAGGTATAAATTTTTGTGGGAAACAATACTCAACTTACCTTTATATTACTTGTACAGCCACATGCACTTACATGTATTAAACCGACAACAACATCTTTTGTTTATTTCCATTTATGTTATTTGCAATGAAAGATCATTGTGATAATAAGACAAAGAGTTTGTTTTAATCACATTTATTATCTAGTTATAAAGGCACCAAAATTCTATTAAAGTATTAAAATATATATGTATGAAAAGTCATACATAAGAGATATGTATTTTATTTAAATCTAAAATTATTCACAATCATAATAAAACTAGTCACTTTATTATGTTAAGACTATAGTGTCTAGATTACTTCCAACGTAAGAAATGTGAACACTTCGAGGGAATGAGAGTCTCAAATCATAAAAGTAGTTGACTTCAAGTAATGACACTATAATTTGAATTGGAATCACGTGAAAATCAAGTCTAAATTTAATTCTTACTTAAACCTTAATCTCACACCTATGAATCCGCTTGTGGTCGAACCGTAATCCTAATAGATAGTGAACTTGCGTTTTGTCTCTTTATAATGTTTGATATGCCATGTACATGATCATCATATAGCATTGATCTAGACTCTACATTTTGGGATTATAATTAAGGTAAGCATCAGGGAACATGTATCCAAAAAGAGGAGTTCATAACATTAACATTACTTTTAGTGATTTTAGGAGGATTGGTGATCAATTTGAGCTTATTGGATTGATGAATTAGCTACTCATCACATCTTGATATTCAAAAGACTATATATAGAGTATTGGATCACCAGTTGAATGAACTTTAAGACTAGGGACAAAATTGACAAAAAAGGGTAAAATGGTAATTTCACTTTTTATCATTAGAAAGTATAAGGGTTCACAATATAAGGTTTGCAATTAGACAACAAATATTAAATATTAATATTGGACTATATCTTATAATTGTAAATAATCTAAGAGTGCTACCATGAATTTATGGTGGAATGATTCCATAGTTAATAAACTTGAATTCTCTTAATGAGATTAAGAATAATTCTAAGTTTATTTGAGCTTAATATTTACGTCCAAATAAATTTTCCACTTACCTTTATAGAATTCAACTTGTTTAAGATGGAATGCATGTAATTTTTTCAATTGATTAAATTAATGTTCAAAAATGGTAACTTTAAATGTTGTCTTAATAAAGATAAGAGTTGCCTTAATTTAAACAAGGTATATATGTGGTCTTAATTAAGGCAAGAGTTGTCTTTATTTAAGCAAGAGTTGTCTTTATTTAAGCAAGAGTATATGTGTTGTTTTGATAGAAGAGTTTCTTAATTATATCATTTTTGATAAGTTAAAATTTTCTTAATAAATAAATATTTTTAAGACAAGGGTTGTCTTAAAATGAGAAATATTTATTAAGATAATTATCGTCTTATAATAAAATAATATTGGAGGATTTTAATTATAATTAAAGAATTAAATTATTTATTCTTTATTTATGATTATTTATAATTTCTTGATAAATTATATAACTCCATATCTAATTGGGATTCCTTTTTTTATTATTAATATTTTTAATTAAAGATGGATAAATAATAAAATAGAATAATTATTCAATAAGGAATCCTATTTTGACATGAACAAATAATTATAATTAAATAAAATTTTTATTATTTAATTATAATTTAAATAATTATTAGAGAAGTAAGGTACAACCATAACTCTTTATGAATAACCTAAATGGATTCTTAATAGGAATTTAATTTTAATTAGATTCTTTTTAAAAAAAAGAATCTACAAAAGAAAAAAAGTGAGAGGTCAAATCATCAATAAAAGAAAGATTTTCTTCCATTTGGTTGAAACCCTAATAATCAAATTTTCTCCTCCAAAAATACCTTCATAGCCGAACATCTCTCAAGTGTCTTTTTTCTTTCGAATTTTGGTATGTTTCTAAACAGCTGTCATAAGAAAAATAATGATAGTTTCAAAGAAGAAAAAGAGAGAAATTCAATAGTTACCATCTTGATTAAGCATTCCACATCTTGTCCACTCAAGGTTCAAGTTGAAAAAATTATTGAAAATAGGTAATAAGTCAATTTGGTCAAGAAATTGAAGTTTTGGTGTGGTGGTGAATTTACTACCGTTCACTACTGGGAGTCAAGAATCAAACTTCTCACAAGAAAAAGGTATGATTTCTAATCTATTATGATTCTTGAATTTTAGATGTGATTAAATTGATTTGTTTTATGGAAAAGTATGTGATTATTTGTCCTTGATTCGTTTCAAAGACAACGGACTTCGAGACCATGTGGATATTTGACATGCTTGATAAGGTGAGATTGTCATATAATGACACTTGGAAAAGTGGGACTCAATTTATGATTATGATTGAAAAGGTGGGTGTTGATTTATGATTATGTTTGGATTAATGAGTGTTGATTTATGGTCACTCTTGAGATGGTTGGTTTTGAAAAACATGTAATAAATATTTGTTTGCATATTTTTGAAAGTGTATTTTGTTAAATACTCTTTCATTAGATTGTTCCCCATCCCTGTATCTACTCATAGAGTTATTTATAACTCACACATGTAAGATGTATTTGTTACTTTAGATCAGTAGATTGCTTGGCTTGTTGTCCTTTGGAGGGAGTTACTTCTGCAATCAGTTTTGGTAGGTGATCAACATGGCATCCAGTAGGCATCCACCCTTTTACTTGTGTCGTTCTTCACTGGGTTTAGTCTAGTTTGGTCCAATCTTTCATACTTGATTGATGGATCTTGACTCTAATTATAATATGTAATAAGTGATATTATGGATGATTGCCACGAGATGGCTTGTGCTTGTATTTGCCACAAAATGGCTTATACTTAGGTTACGTTTTACGTTGTTTCCGTAGTATGAGGAAGTAAGTGTGCAAACTAATGTGATATTTTCTTATATACTATGTAATCATGTTTATACCTGCTTGGCATATGCTTCCATGGTGATGATTCCCATAAAGCACATATGGTTATTGGTTTATTTATTCATCATTAGGTTTGCATAGGTTAAGAGGGCCACTCCCACCAATACTTTTACGCCAATCATGATCCCAAACTTGGATCATGACAGTTGAGGTGCTGCTCCTCTAACCTGTAGTCCACCTAGTCCTCACTCGACTTAATTTTTCTTGAGCTTCAACAAAACCTATCATAGTCAAAATTGATCAAAATTCCAATAATCTCTTAATTTGAGATTAGTCAAGTTCAAGCTAAATTTTCATAATCCATTATTAACAACTTAAAAACCTTTTCTAATTTTATGTTCATATGGAAGGATGTATGTGGGTGACTATGAACTAGGCCAAATATGATTTTACAATTGGTTGAATGTGATTCTTAGTCTTTTTGAAATACGGCATACGTGTCTTGCCTTTTCTTTCAATATCAGTTTTTAAAATTCTTTCCCCATCTAACTCCCATTGGATGTAACTCAAGGTTTCTATAGTCAAATGTAGTTAGAATTAAGATAGAATAGGAATTGAATTTTTGTAAACTTGAAGATGAAAATCAAAGAGGCCAAGAAGGACAAAGGCGATTGCAAGATAGAACCAAGATGTTGTATGTAATCCCTTAGTTTTGACCAAGATAGTTTCCTTTGATGGCTCAAGGAAATTAGTATAGATAAGGTTCATAACCATCCAAAGTAGTTTGCATATGATAGATTTATTTGGTACGATTTAATAAATGTTATGTGATGTAAAATGGTATGCATGAGATAGATTTATTTTTGTAATTAAATGAGTAGTATGCATGCAAAGATGAGACCTTAATAAAATGAAAACACCAAAATCCCTCAATAAATATTGAGTCACGTGCCTCGCATGATCAAGTTGCCTTCTATTACATAACAAGATAACCGGGCTACTTTTTTAATTGGAGGCTTATTGAGAAAACTCAAGGTCAAACTTTTACACGAGCATGTTTGAGCTATTGATGGGTCTTACTTAACTAGTTTCGTAAAATTTGGATGCATGAAAACTTGATTATTATGAAACTAGAGGCAATCATTAGGTGAAACATATATAAGAATGTTTAGGCAATGTTTTTCCACTTAGCTGATCTAAAAGTTGCATAGAGATACAATTAGTAAGCATAGTTACATACTTAATCCACCTGTCAAGTTTTGTTGAGAAAACTCAAGGCAATGTTTAGAATGGATGGGATCCTAACCCATTAAGAATCCTTGTAGAGATCTCTTAAGGTGATATTAAGGGTTATCACCTTGGAGAAAAAAGTGTGAGCAATCAATTTAAGATTAACTATCTCATTTAAATTGATTATAATATGTGAATATTTATATATGCTCTTTAATTGTCTAGGTTGTTAGAAGGTGAATACCCATCACTTTACATGGCATTTATGATGCCACTATGAAATTCGAGCTAAAATGTTTGAATTGGTATATCAAGTTGAGAAATGTTCTCAAACATCTATTAAGGATAAATGTGATAAAGGAAGATATCCTTGGCTTTTTGAAAAGGTCAAAGAATGAGAAACATGTAGAAGCTTCACTTTTGACCATGTACAAGATTGAGGTCAATCTATCTACCATTGATCTATCATCATAGGTGTTAGATATTGGATATGGGTAACACCTATGCAGTGACAAAAGGGTACTGGAAACGAGTAGAGGATTAACGAAAGCAAAGGTGGTCCTAAGAGTAGGAAATAGAGAAAAAAATTACAACATTAGCTATAAGGACAGTTACCATACCTTTCTAGCTTAATCTTGGAATTATGAGATTGTTACTGTATCCCTTCCATATCTAGAAACATCATATTTGTGTCATACATGGCATTATATGATGATTATGAATTTATCATTAAGGGCAATTGTTGTTCTTTCTCTATGGGAAAGATGTTCTATGGTGTGGGGACACATTCAGATGGTCTTTATATCTTATATCCAAATATACCCATAATCAACATAAAAATCAAGAAAGTAAACAAAGGTGATCCAATGCTGTCTTACATTTGGCAATGTAGGCTTAGGCACATCAATTAGACTCGTTTAACCAAGTTACACAAATAAGGTTATATCGATCCATTTGATTATGGATCTTATAGAAGGTGTAAGTGTTGCCTTCTTGGTAAGATGACCAAGTTCTCTTTCACAAAGAAAGGTGAAAGAGCTAGGATGTTGCTAGGACATATGTGGTCCTATGAACACAAGTGCTAGAGGAAAATGCTCCTATTTCATCTCTTTAAAGAATGACCATTCTTGTTATGGTTAAAGGTAAAGAAATAATCTAAGAAGAGTATTCTCAATCTTAGATCTAATAGAGGAGGAAAATACCTTAGACGAGTTTTAGGATTATCTAAAAGAGAATAGGATTTTTACATAATGGACTTCTCCAAGCACTCCATAGCACAATGGGGTGTCTGAAAAAAGGAATCGAACATTGTTGGACATGGTTCGATCCATGATGAGTCATGCAAATCTTCTTATATCTTTTTAGGGATATGCCTTGGAAAGTGTTGTCCACATATTAGGCAAGATTCCTACAAAGTCAGTTGATATGACACCATATGAGATATGGAATGGGAGGAAACTTGATTTATCTTATACTAGGATTTGAGGGTATACTGCTTATGTGAAACAGGTAATGTTTGACGAGCTTGGTACAAGATCAGACAAATGCAAATTTCTAGGATATCCTAAAGAATCATATAGATAATAATTTTGCAATCCACTGAGCAAAAGATTTTGTCTCAAGGCATGTCACTTTACTTGAGAAAGAGTTCTTAAGTGAAAAGGCTAGTGGGAGTAAAGTTGTAGTTGAAGAAGTTCGACACCCACAAATTGATAGATCAAAACCTCAAATCATGGTATTTATCACATATTATCTCAAAATTTGCCTAACTGCCCATTTATCCACATATATATCCTTAAACACTTGGCATACATGATATATCACCTATTAACTTAATTTACATAAAAAATTGGGGGTGTTACATTCTCCCCTCCTTATAAGAAATTTATCCCTGAATTTCAAATTATACTTCACAAGCTACAATTATTAATCCTCAAATACGTGGGGATATTCCTTTCGCATTTCCTCCTTAAGTACCCATGTGGCTTCTTCAATTGAATGGCTTCGCCACAATATTTTCATTGTTGTAATGTCTTTAGAGCGAAGCTATTTCACTTGTTGATCCAATATGGCTATGGGCTACTCCTCATAACTAAGTCCATCTTGCAACTAGACTTCATCATGTCGTACCACATGCGAAGGATTAGGAACATACTTCCTAAGCATGGATATATTGAAATATGGATGAACGTTGGACAAATTAGGCGGTAATGCCAAGTGATAAACAACTGCACCTACACACCTTAGTACCTTAAAAGGTTTGATGTACCTAGAGTTTAATTTCCCTTTCTTTCGAAATCTCTTAACCCTTTTGGTTGTGAGATTTTTAAGAACACATAGTCGCTAACTTCAAACTCTAAAGGCTTTCTCTGATTATCAGCATAAGATTTCTAACAACTTTGAGCTATTAGCATCCTTCCTTGTGTCACCTTGATGCATCGCTTTACTTCTTAGACCATTTTTGGCCTGAAGAGCTTTCATTCCCCAACTTCAAACCAACCAATAGGCGATCTACATCTTTGCCTATATAAAGCCTCATAAGAAGCCATACCAAACATGGCTTGATAGCTATTATTATATGCAAACTTAGCCAAAGGCAAATAATAGTTACAGAAAACTCCAAAGTTGAGCACAATTGCTCTCAACATATCTTCGAGCATCTAGATGGTAAACTCAGATTAGTCATCTGTCTATGGGTAAAAGGTAGTACTAAAATCCAATCTTGTGCCCAAGGCCTCTTGCAATTTCCTCTAAAATCAGCTCGTAAACTACAATCTTTTGTTCGACACTATTGTTACTGGAACACCATGTAGCTTCACAATCTCATTAATGTAAATTTAGGCATACCAAGCTGTTTTATACTTAATCTTGATCGATAAAAAGTGAGTTGACTTAGTTAGCTGATCAATTATCACCCAATGGCATCATCGCCATCCTTAGCTCGTGGTAAACCCGTCATGAAGTCCATGGCTACATGTCAACACTTCCACTCAGGTATCAGTAACGGTTGCAGCAGTCTCAATGGTTTTTTATGCTCAACTTTCACTTGTTAGCAAGTCAAAGACTTAGAGACATACTCAGCCAAATCTCTCTTTAATCTTGGCCACTAATATACAGATTTTAAATCATGATAAATCTTGGTGGCTTTAAGGTGTATAGCATAATTTGCCACAATATGCCTATTCCAAAATTTCATTTCTCAAATCGTCCATATTCGGCATGTAGACTCGTGATTTATATCTCATTAAACCATCTATGTTGTACACAAAGTATCGAGCTTTATCTACATTCATATCTCTAAATATTCATCTTGATCTTGGGCATTCTTAATTTGATCTAGTATCATTGGTCGAACTCTAAAGTGTGCCAACAAGGCGTTCAAGTGATTAATCTTCGAATACACTCCTATATTGCCTAAATCATACAAACTCTACGCCAAAGATTGCCTCTCCACAGTCACATGTGCCAAACTCCCCATCGACTTTTGGCTCACAGAATTTGCCACCACATTCTCCTTGCAGGGATGGTAAAGTATGGTCCATTCATAATCTTTCAATAGCTCTAACCACCTACATTGCCTTAAATTCAAATCTCTTTGTTGAAATATATACTTCAAGCTCTTCTGGTTTGCATATGTTTCACATGTCCCTCCATACAAATAATGCCTCTAAATTTTAAGGAAAATATGATCTCTACCATCTTTAGATCATGCTTAGGGTAATTCTGCTCATGCCTCTTTAATTGTTGTGAGGTGTATGCTATAACCTTCTTGTGTTGCATTAACACGTAACCTAATCCAACCTATGATGCATCACAATGCACGATATAACCTCTGAATCCACACAGTAAGCTTATCACAGGTGCAAAAGTGACGTAGGCTTTAAGTCTTTGGAAACTTACCTCACAAGCATCAAACTAATCAAATTTGACTCTTTTAGAAGTTAGTCCTGTCAAAGGGGATGCGATTTTAGAAAAATCTTGCACAAACTATTTGTAAAACTTCTAACTCCAGTTACAAACATTAGCCTTGGTCAATTCTCCAAAACTTCTACTTGCTGGGATCTACTTGCACCCCTTATTCAGACACAAAATGTCCCAAGAAATTGCCTTTACTTAGCCAAAACTCACATTTCAAAAAGTTAGCATACAATTTATGCTCTCTTAGGGCTTGTAGCACAATTCTTAGATATTGTGCATGTTCCTCCAAGCTTTTACAATACACTAATATGTCATCTATGAACATGACCACAAACTTATCCAAATATGCTTGAAAGACACTGTTCATTGAATCCATAAATGCTGCAAGGTTATTAATTAGTCTAAACGACATCAGTAAAAACTCATAATGTCCATGTCATGTATGAAATGTTGTCTTGGGTACATCACACTCCTTTATTCTCAACTGGTGATACCTTGAGCGCAGATCAATCTTAAAGAAACATAGCACCATACAACTGATCAAACAAGTCATCAATTCTCGAGAGTGTATATTTTTTCTTTACAGTGACTTTATTCAATTATTGGTAGTTAATACATAACCGAGGGTTACCATTCTTCTTCTTCATGAATAGAATTAGAGCTCCCTAAAGTGACACATTGGGATGGATAAAACTCTTATTTAATAAGTCCTCTAGTAACTTTTTTAACTCCCTTAACTTAACTGGTGCTAGTCGATAAAGAGGTAAAGAAATTGGCTATGTACTTGAAATCAAATCAATGCAAAATTCAATCTCCCTCTTAAGAGGCAATCCATGGAATTCCTCTAGAAATACATCCGAATACTCACCCATTATTGGTAAGAAATCCACACTCCCTTTTTCCATTGAAATATCTCTTATCATCACCAAATACCTTGGGCCTTCTTGCCTTGGCATTGGTCTGGCAGCCACATCTGATACAACTTCCACAAACTCTAGGCTACCATGCTCATATATAAAAAATGGGGATTCCCTTGGGAACTTAAACTTCACCAATTTACGATTGTAGTTTACTTTGACAAAATAGGACATTAACTAGTCCATGCCCATAATCACATCAAAGTCCAAAGTTAGCAACAACACAAGGTCTGCTAACATATCCTTGTCCATTATATGGACTACACAAGATTTATACATATATTTCACCATAAATATCTCTTATAAGGGAGTAGTCATAATTAGGGTTCCTCCATGTTACTTCAAAATCGATTTAATTTTTGGACAAAGTGTGGGGACGCAAAGGAATGTGTCGATTCAGGATCAAACAAAACTAATGCTTTGGTACCTCATATAGGAAGTGTACCTATGACTGCTGCATTAGAACTTTGAGCATTTTATGGTGTCAAAGTAAATGCACATGCTTGACCTTTATTTCCATTACCTGGTTGTGTCGATCTACTATGAGATAATATGGTTGCACCCTCACCTTTGTCACCACTAGCATTTTTCCTAGTCTATGCCATCCTAGGTGGGGTGGTCGCCACTTGTTTCACATATCTGTGGTCACCCTTCCTTTGCAATTGGGCAATCTGTAATCAAATGCTCGTACTGACCAGATCTGAAACACATCCCGCTACCATGTACCTTGCCAAACAATTACATAAACACCCCTTTGTTTGTGGTCCAAATTAGATTCTCTGCTAGACTACTTTCTGTTAGATGGTGGGCTGAACAAATCACTATTTCTTAGTGGCCTGTGTGTAGGAATAGTTCCCTCACAACTCTAATGACATTAGAATGTGGAACTTCTAGTTGCACTAAAACTTCTTCGTCCTGATGGCCCTATGTCCGAGCTCTTTGACCCTTACCTCCTTCCATTCTAGACTCTAACCTCTTAGTTTCAATCATTCTAGTTGTGTCCACCACTGTTGCCTATGAGTGGCCAAAACCCTAAAAAATGGCTCAATTAGTCCTCGAATAAACCTCTTGATCCTTTTTATTCAATTAGGACCAAGTCAGGGGCATATCTTAAGAGTGAGGTGAAGCTGACATCATACTCCATCTCTGTCATGTTTGGGATCTATCTCAAACTATTGTGCCTTTGTGTCTCTCACACCCTGAGGCAAAAAATGATCAAGCAAAGCTTGGACAAATTCCTCCCATGTTATTAGAGATGAACTTGATGGTCCACTTCTCTTAAGTGTAATAAACCATATTCTTGCCACATCTTTAAGTATAAAACCCACCAATTCCATTGATCGATGTGTGGAGCATCCCAAAGCCAAACCACTGCAATCCATGTCTTTCAAATATCTTTATAGATCTTCCTTTGCATTCGATCTAGTAAATAATAAAGGGTTTTAGTTTCATAAAATCTGCCAAAGTCACCTCAATAGCCCTTTTTTGGTGTTCACACCAAGGTACATAGTCCGAATCTTACGAAATAGAATTGACCAATTCCTTGGATGGTGTGTCGCTTTTATTGCGAAACTCAACAAACTTATGAGCCAAACTTTGGAGCCCTATTGCCAAATCCTCTAGGGTCACACTTTTTTTTGTAAGGTAGTCGTCCTCGATTCCCATATCCTACTCACTAGTGTACATATAGCTTGGCTCCGGATTTTGAGTGTATCCGATTCCTCTACTCCTACCATAACTTCTTGACGTGGACACTCATGGTGGTTCCATAGCTCGTCCTGGGCATCTTGCTCTCCCGTAGCCCTTAAGGCAGCTCTAGCCTTAGGTGGCATCTTGTACTAAGACGAAGCAATATTCATAATCATAATTCCAAAATCCAATGGCTAAGCTTACTAAAATTTTAAGAGTTCATGTAGCCTCTTGTTTATAATTAGTGCCGTAGTCACCAACCATGAATAAGACTTTACACTAATTCCCGACACTTTGTTGACACACATAAGATGACCTAGGATACTCTAACCTAAGTGCTCTGATATCAACTTTATCACAACCCAATCAGGGAGTTCATGATCGGCGTGCGAGCCCAACAAGTAAGCCTACTAAACCCGAGCAAGCCTGAAGATCCAAAATCAAACACAAGCCAAGGGAGTCAATAATCAAATATTCACAATAAAACCAAAAATAATTCATACAATGTTTATAGGGCCATACGTTAGCTATCCAAGATGGGTTCATACATAACAACCCTTACATAAGTTCATACAACACATTATGCCTACATACAGCACATTATGCCTACATACATAACCACAGGGGAAGACTTCAACTGACTCAGCGGAGTGACCGACACGCAACTAGAACTTATCGGATACCAAAACTTTTCTGTTTATAGATGACCCTTGCCACACACTTTTGTGGTCTATTTATCTACACATGGTATACAAATGGGTGAGTACTATAACACTCAGTTAGTGGTTCAAATAAACAAGATCATATATATATATATAAACATAGAATACATATTGGACTCTTGGTGCAACCACATAATCTAATAAACATCTCCAAACGTAGGGCATATCGTTATCCCTAAGTCTCCAATATAAGGGTATCTCATTATCTTCAATGTCTCCTAAAGTCATCACACATATGATTAGGTTTACCTTCAAATCTAATCAAAGTTATCCATATTATTCTCCATGGCACACTCTGGTTGTCGGAGTATCACATTAGATTCATATCATATTTATTTAAGCCTATCACAGCTATCTCACGTCATATACAAATCAAATCAATAAGTGGTCCTCCCTGAACATAGTCAAATCACACTTGGTGACCAACTAGAGGAGAATCAAATCACACTCAGGGCAAAGCTACTAGTGGAGAAATAGATCATGCATGTACCGAAGTAAATGGTGGAGAACAAATCATGCACGACATCGAAGCAGTTGGCGGAGAATCAAATCATTGACTAGAGTAATCTCTCGACGGTCGACATCATCTGGAGTATTCTTAAATGGGTGGCATCAAAGCACTGCTGGCGAGAATCACAGGCAGGACTAAAACCATTGTCCTTGCTTACAAGCATACCTGCAGGCACAAACATAGTCACAGGGGGTAGAACTCCACTCAGCCATAAACCAGATTAATGCTCAAAATTCATGTCTCAGACGAAAACATAAATCCACAAATAAGGCCATTATGCCTTTATCATTCACATTTTCCTTATCAAACCTTAATTCACATTTATGGAGCTTTAATCATCTTTAAGCTCGGTTAGGCTCTAAGTGCCTTTAAATCTTTAAGGTATCATTGGATCAAATTCTCTTATCATATCATTCACATAAGGAAATCTACTCTTAGGGTTCATTATAGCCTCTAGACATCCTAGTTTAGGCACACATAGCATAGGCCACCCATATGGCTCACCTCATAACACACAAACACTTATTCCACAATTTGGTTCTTTGGCCTAAGCACTTACATCTATGCAACGATATATATACATAGATATATGCATACACACATTCTAATACTATGGCAGCACCATCATTAAGGCATCATGTGTCACATGCATTTTAATTCAAACCCACTTATAATGCCAAATTAGAGGTAATCCCAGCCAAGCTTCAATCTTTAGCTTTCAATCATCCTTTAGCTCACCAACGAGTCAATTTAACCCCATTTCCTCCTTCAAAGACATTAGAACATCAAAATATTAATTATTCCTAGCTTTTGAAAAATGTCAACTTTTGTACAATTTACCAAATCTTAACAATCCAACTATTTAAGCTCAAATCCTTCATTAATGAGCTAAACTCATACCTTAGAAGCTAGATTGCATGAATATTAACTCTAAAGTCTCTAATCCAAGCCAAAGAGGACAATTACCCAATTCAGAGAAAAGGTACATTTGAAGTTATTAACCAATTAAATTAAAAAATAATAGGTAAAAATAATAAATCTTACCTCCAGAATGGTTTCCCAAGCTCCAAATAGCTTTAAATGTCGCTAAAAATCAATTTGTGGGTTAGGGTTTTAAGTTTTTTGGAGAAAAGAAGAGAAAAAAGAAGTTGAAAGAGAAATGGGGCGAAATGGCACAAAACCCCTTTTTATTTTTGTCTTTCCTCACTGATGTATGATACATTTTGGAATGTATCAATACATCTACCCTAATTACAAGTAAATGTATCAATACATTGGGGCAATGTATCGATACATTTCAAGCAGAATGGTCTTGGGTGCTTTCTGCTTCAAATGTATTAATACATTAGGGCAATGTATCTAATACATGTTCATCAAATTTCCAAATCGATCGATACATTCTTAAATCTATTTATAGAATTCCTTCAGAACACCTCATATTGTTCTTCCTGTTAAGAATATATCAATACATTTTCCCTTGTAGGGAATTTTAAGCTTCCAAAACTTCTAAAAATCCAAGTTTAACATACCAAAATTATTCATTTAACTTAATCCCATACACATAAATTTGCAAACATAACACCAAACATAGATCAAAACCTCAAACCATGGGACTTATCGCATATTTACTCAAAATTTGGAATACATGACATATCATCCATTAACTTAATTTACATAAAAAATTAAGGGTATTACAATTTACTTGTATGTATGAATGTTAATCCAATCAAATGTCAAAATAAGTGATCCTATGGAGGTTTTGATTTTGTATGTTATTGTTAATTTTTGAAGTTCATTCTTTTCTTTGAGCATGGCTGAGATCTACCAATTTGGTGAAGGGATGAAGGCATAATTAATGTTACACCAGAAGACTTAAAGAGTAAAGGAAGAGTACAAAGAGTCTTGAATGATTTTTGCCAAATTCTTCTTCTTTGAGTTGTGTTTTCAAAGTCTACCAACCTTCATAAATGCTAAAGGAACTTGTTCTTATGGTTGCTAAAGCTTCAAAAGTAGTTGGGAGTTCATTAAATGTGAAAATAGTCATTCTTCTCTACAGCCAATGCTCCAACGATGATATTGTATCGATACATATTTGAATGCATCGATACATTGCTTTTAATTTTTGAATACCCGCTATGATGTATCGATACATTTGGCCATGTATTGATACTTTTGAACTTTCATGCAAGGGTTTGGCCATTCTATTGAAAATGTATCGATAGATTGAGTTTGACTTTTTGAAATTTTACTTTTTTTTAGGAGCATGTATCGATAGATTTCAAAATTTGTCGATACTTCTCTGAATGTATCGATACATTAAGAATAAGTATCAAGAAATTAGGACCAAAATGCATTTGTCAAAGTCTTTTTTCATCGTTTTTCTCCTCAAACTCATTTGAAATTGTAAGAAGATATCTAAGCTTGATATTCCAACCTTTAAATGAATTTTCATCATTTTATTTTGTCATTTCAGCACACAAGATCAATTTGAAGTCTTCAATAGATGTACACATGGCTACAGTTGAAACTTCTTCAAGGAAAAAGCTTTCTAACCATGCCTTTGTGCTAGCAAAGTGGACAACTGATTTTCTTTTTCTTCTTCACTCAATCTCCAGCTAAACCATAAAAGAGAAACGCTTTTCAAGAGCCCTTACAAGAGGTGGCAACACAAGAGAAAGTCTCTCAATTTTTCTAAAAAGAAAACTTGTATGAAGAGTGGCTAGAAAATACTTTTTACAACTAGGTTAAATAACTTATTTATTTACAAATAAGTCCTCAATATTATAAGCCCTTATAATAATGAAGCTGAACTTAATTAAACTATTTTAACTAAGTCCCTAGTAGTTTAAAACCTAGTTTATGATTTAAGTCTAACTTAAATCGTCTTACTCTCAATTTAATCCATAATGTAGCTTTATGTGTGTGAACCATTAGGTTCTTAACATGTTGACAATGGAAATGAATCATAATCTTTATTAATAAATTTAAATGAATTATATTGATATTAAATTAATACAATCCCAAAGACCAAGATTGGCATCTAACAAAGCATCATGGCCACCAAATTGTTAGGAGAGTAAAAAGGTTTTATGACAACCTTTCAATATACAGTCTATTAGTGTAATTCATTCTTTCAACATATATCATAGAGATGATAAAACCTTGGTGTAATGTCTACTCTTTTTTATCTCCATATTTGTTCCTACAGTTAAATTATTAGCTTCATGGAGACTTATGAAACTCATTTCATAATCTCACAATCACCTTGGCCAAGGATTTGATTAAGCTAATATCAACTAAGAACTAATAAGATATGTCCCTTTAAATCACTTGGGGTGATGATTCCTATCTTGACCACTCATTTTCCTTCACATGCTTCATGTTATACCTAAAAACTTCTTATTTTGGCATCCTTGGTAAGACTTGTAGGGATGAAATCAAAGTATAACACTTCACATATAAGACAACCTAGTGCCTCAAGTGTAAAGAGTAGTTACACAATTGACACTTGATAAGTATGCATAAACACTAGAATAAGATACCAAATGCACTTTTCATGTTGAGTCATGTTTAGTGAACTTCTTTTCCCATGGCAAGCACCCACATGCTAGTTCTAAGTATCTCCATACTTTAACCTATGAGATCGATTTCTTACTTCAATAGTAACAAACAGAGAATGTGTTGATCTTTAAGCATTATTGATGTCTTGTCTCAATAATACAATGATCATGAACTTTTAGGTACAATACTTTGATGCATAAGGATCTCATAATTATATCTCAATATAATTCCTTTGCAAGGCATATGTAGTTCCATGTACTTTATCTAAATAAGTATAAGTAGTAATTAAATTAAAAATTTATGGATAAAGAACTTCCTCAATGTTATTATAAATAACTAAATGTCATACATCAATATCTTTAATTGTGATTCCCATACAACTATAGATTGGCTTGTAGGGCTTAAACTAACAATCTTCAACTAGTACTAAAGCTAATTACTTATGTATCTAATACCAATGTTCTCAACATGTTGATTACGTTTTTGTAGGGACAATGCCTTAATGAAGGGATCGACAACATTGCCTTTAGCGGGTATACGCTTTATGCTAATGTCTCTTTTTCCAATGATCTTCTTAATCACATGGTAACGTCGTAATACATGTTTGGATTTTTTATGAGACCTTGTTTCCTTTACTTGCACAATGGCTCCATTGTTATCATATTATAATGGTATTGGGTCCACAATGATAGGAACCATATCCAGTTCAATTATGAACTTTTAATCTAAACAGCCTTTTTCACTACCTTAGACATAGAGATGTATTTGAACTCAGTTGTAGAATCTATGGTCATCTCTTTTTTGAAACTCATCAAACTGACTGCACCTTTATTGAGTGTGAATACATATATTCTTTGCAATTTGCTATCATCCTTGTCAATCTAAAAGCTTGCATCCACATAACCCCTAACTTAGAGTTTGCCTCCTCTATAGACTAGAAACACATCTTTAGTTCTTTGTACGTAGTTCAACATGTTTTTCACAGCTATCTAGTGATGCTCACCAAGATTACCTTGGTAGTAGCTTATGACTTTCTGAGCATAACATACATTTGGTCTAGTGCATAGCATTATATGCATGATAGATCTTATTGCTAAAGAATATGGGATCTTATCCATGTGATCTCTCTCCTTTTAATTTTTTGGACACATGACTTTAGAGAGAAATATGCCATGTGACATAGAAGGTGCCCCTTATTGGACTCCATCATGGTAAACCTCTTTAGCACCTTGTCTATGTATGTGGATTAGGAGAGACCAACCAACCTTTTAGATCTATCTATATAGGTCTTCATTCCTAAAATGTATGTTGTTTTTTACAAATCCTTCATGGAGATTTGTTTGAACAACCAAATCTTAGTAGATTGCAACAATGGTTTATCATTTCCTATGAGCAATATATCATCTATATATAATACTAGAAAAATAATGGCATCCCACTAGCCTTTTTATAGACATACGATTCATCCTCATTCTTAATGAAGTTAAACCCTTCGACGGCTTCACCAAAACGGATGTTCCAACTTTAAGAAGCTTGTTTAAGTCTATAAATGGACTTTTGAAGCGCACTCACCTTATTGGCATTAGCATTGGATGTAAAACCCTAAAGTTGTGTCATGTACACTTCCTCTTGTAAATTTTCATTAAGGAATGCAATTTTTACATCCATTTACCATATTTCATAATCATGGTATGTAGCAATTACAAGCAAAATACTAATGGATTTAAGCATAGCAATTAGTGAAAAGGTTTCCTCAAAGTCAACTCCTTTTCTATATTATAACCTTTTGCTACCAATCTAGCTTTGAAGATTTGTACTTTGCCATCTATGTTGGTATTTCTCTTAAAAACCCATTTGCACTCAATGCGTTTTATCCCTTCAAGTGGATCAACTAAAGTCCATACTTTGTTTGTATCCATCACATTCATTTTAGATTTTATAGCTTTTTGCCATTTCTTAGAATTGAGGTCCAACATCACATTCTCATAGGTTTTAGGCTCATCATTTATGGGCAATACATCCCTATCCAAGAGAAATCCATAGCTTTTAGGGGCTTGATGTATCTTACCATACCTTCTGAATGGTTGTGTCCTTTGAGATTGTGGTTACACATCAAATGTCACAGCCTCATGTTCAGGTTCCATTGAAAAGTTTTATGTTATGTTTGCAAATTTATATGTATGGGATTAGGTTAAATAAAAGATTTTGGGGTGTTAAACTTGGATTTTTGAAAGGTTTGGGAGCTTAAAACTACTTATGGGGGAAAATGTATTGATACATCCCATCATCTATCGATACATTCTTGGAAGGAAAAATAACACGAGGTGTTTTGGAAGAATTCTATTGATACATTTAAGCATGCATTGATAGATTTGGAAATTTGATAAACATGCATTGATACATTACCCCAATATATTGATACATTTGAAGCAGAGAGCACCTAAGACCATTTTACTTGAAATGTATCGATACATTTACTCAAAATTAGAGCAGATGTATCAATACATTACCAAATGTATTGATACATCACTAACGAAAGGCAAAAATAAAAACGGGTTCCGGGCCATTTACGCCTCATTTTATTCTTAACACTTTTTCTCTCTTTTTTTCTCTAGAAAACTCAAAACTCTAACCCCCAAACTAATTTTTAAAGCTATCTAAGGCTATTTAGAGCTTGAGAAACCATTCCAGAGGTAAGATTTAACCTTTTATCGATTATTTTTCAATTTAATGAAGGATAATTTTCCGTTTTGGCTTGGATTGGAAAATTTAGAACTCAGATTCATTCAGTCTAGCTTTAAGGTATGGGTTTATCTCGTTAATGAAGGATTAGAGTTTAAATAGTTGGATTGCTAAGATTTGGTAAATTGTACAAAAGTTGGCTTTTTTGAAAGCTAAGAATAATTAATATTTTGACATTCTAATGCATTTGAAGGAGGAAACCAAGTTAGATTGACTCGTTGGTGAGCTGAAAGACATTTAAAAGCTAATGATTGAAGTTTTCTTGGGATTACCTTCAATTTTTCACTATGAGTGGGTTTGAATTTAAGTGCTTGTGATGCATGTCACCTTGATGATGGCGCTGCCATGGTATTAGTATGTGTGTACGTATATATATGTATATATATGATTGCTTAGATGTAAGTGCCTAGGCTAAAGAACCAAATTATGGAATGGTGCTTGTGTGCTATCATGTAAGCCACGTGGGTGGTCTATGGTGTGTGCACCTAGACTAGGATGTTTAAAGGATATAATGAACCTTAGGAGTAGATTTCCCTAGGTGAAGGATATGATAAGAGATTTTGATTAATAATGCCTTTGAGATTTAGAAGCACTTAGAACCTAATCGAGTTTAAAGGCGGCTGAAGCTCCATAAATGTGAATAAAGGTTTGATAAGGAAACTATGAATGATAAAGGCATGATGGCCCTATGTGTGGATTTATGTTTCTATCAGAGGGATGACCTCCAAATGTTGATCTGGTCTGTGGATGAGTGGAGTTTTGTCCCTCTATGACTATATGTGTACCTATAGTGATGGTAGTAAGCAAGGATAGTGGTTTTAGTCCCATCTGTGATTTCCACCTATAGTGCTTTAATGCCATCCTTTTGAGAATACTCTGAGTAATTCCTACCATTAAGAGATTACTTCGGTTGATGATTCAATTCTCCACTAACTGCTTTAACATTGTGCATGATTTGTTCTCTGCCCATTGCTTCAGCACATGCATGATTTGTTTCTTTGCTAGTGGCTTTACCTTGAGCATGATTTCATTGTCCATTAGTTGGCCACTGAGTGTGATTTGACTATGTCCAGGGGACGACCACTCGTTTGCATATGACGTGAGGTACCTATGAGAGGCTTAGATAAATATGATATGAATCTAATGTGATTGTTCAACAACTAGAGTGTGCCATGGAGAATGATATGATAACTTTGGTCGGGTTCGAGGGTAAGCCTAATGATTTGTGTGATGACTTTTTGAGACATTGAGGATGATGAGGCACCTTTATATTGGAGACATAGCGATAATGATATGCCTTACATTTGAAGATGTTTATTAGATTAAGTGGTTGCATCAAAAGTGCAATATTTATTATGTGATTATATATATATATATATATATGATCTTGTTCCTCTACACCACTCACTAAGTATTATAGTACTCACCTATTTATATACCATGTGTAGATAAATAGACCATAGAGGTTCGTGGAAAAGGTTGTCTATAGATATACTAGTTTTGGCATCTAGTAAGTTCCAGTTACGGGTCTGTCACTTCGCTGAGTCAGTTGAAGTCTTCTACTGTGGTTATGTATGTAGGCACGATGTGCCATATGAACTTATATAAGAGTTGTTTTGTACGAACTTGTCTTGGATGGCCAACATATGGCCCTATAAACATTTATATGAACTATGTACCAGGGATAGTATATTATATTTGGTTTTATTATGAATATTTGATTATTGAATCCCTTGGCTTGTGTTATATGATTTTGGATTCTGAGGCTTACTCGAGTCTAGTGAGCTTGTTGGTTGGGCTTGAGTTCCAATCACAGACCCCCGAGTTGGGTTGTGACATAAATGATCAGAATCATACCTTTAGTAGTGATTTCAATAAATCACAAATCACGCATTTTCTTGATTGCACACCAAAGCTCGATTGTCATAAACCAAAGCTATCCATGTGTTCAGCCTCTAACGGTGATCCACATGAGTGACAAATGAAAGCCTTCTTCAAGGTTGAGATTAAGTGTATGCCGTGAAACGATGCTAGTTGCTAAGATTTCATCAATCTCACTATTCAAAGAATCAATTTTGGTAGAAACGATGACAAAGAAAAGGATTTTTAGCTAAGATTTTTGGATGCTTAAGGAGCTTTTTCATTTTCTGTCAAGCCTCTCCTACCTTTAATTCTTCTTATATGGTGCAGCATCCACATTTAAGTATCTATAGTTAGGTTAAATTGTTGATCCAACTTTTGGTTAATTACAATTTAACCTCTATATTTAATTAAACCATTTAATTAAGTCTATATTGGAAATTTCAAATTTTCGATTGAGTACAAATCCTTTTTTAATTCACAATGTCACCTTATTATGTGTGACCCATTAGGCCCTTAACATGTTAGCTATCAACATAAATTAATCCAATTACTTGTATTTATAAATCATAAGTGGCATCTAGCGATACATCATGACCACCCAAACGTCAAGAGAGTCAATATGGTTTGACTAGCCTTTTAATGTATGGCGTCTTAGTGTAATTCGATCCTTTCATCAAATATCCCGAACATGTCATGAAGCATGGCAAGGTGTCTACTTATGACATCCCATATTAGTCCTAACACTTCATATTGGCTTATCAAGATCGCGTTGACTAAGGACTTTGTCAATATAAGCTAAAGCAAGCGAGATACATCCCCTTCAAATCACTTGGGGTGATGAACCTTTTCTTGTCTACCCATTCATCTTCACACATTTCATGCCATACCCAAAAGCACCTTATTTAAGCATTTAGTTGCCTCTAGACCCGTAAGGGTGAAATCAAAGCATGACAATTCACATACAAGATGACTTGCTACCACAAGTCTAAAGATTACTTACACTACTAACGCATGAGAATATTTTCATAGATACTTGAGTGAAATACCAAATAAAACTCTTATAGCGGGTCATGTTCAGTGAACTTGTTCTTAAATAAGCACCCATATACTATCCCCAAGTATCTCACATACTTCAATTTATGAGATTGGTTGCTTTCTTCTAAAGTAAGAAGGCTTAACATGTATCAGTCTTTTGAGCATTGTCAATGTGTTTATTCTTGACAATACATTGACTAGGAACATATTCAGGAACAAGGCTTTGATGCATAAAAATCTAATAATTATAACCCTTATAATATCTTTGTCAAACCATTATGTCCTTGAGATGATAAATAAGGCTAAGTAATTAACGTGCTAATGATTATGTTCTTAAGATAAGAAATAAGGCCTGATTACGAATGATTGAATATGTTATGATGACTAGTATTATGAATTGTAATTGTGTTGAGGAATATGTTCCATCCGTGGATGATTCTAGACGATGATATGATGTGAGGTATATATGTTTCATTTGTGGATGATTTCGAATGATGATATGATGTGAGATATGTATGCTCCGTCCGTGGAAGAACTCCAAATGATGGATATTATGAGGTTGAGTGTGTCCATATCCCTGTGACTATGTATGCTGCCGACAAGGATGGCGGTCAACAAGGATAGTGGTTTTGTCCCGTTTGTGATTCTCATCTGTAGTGCTTGATGTTATCTGTTGAGATTATTCTAGATGAAGACCACAAACTCCATCGTTACGGGGTGACTAGACTTCATCGTTTGCCATGGCAATGGGGCATGACATGGTATTGTATGATGATTATAGACCCCATTGTTTGCTGCGACAATTGGGTGTGACAAGAATCCGTTGTTTGCTCAACAATGGAGAGTGACTAGACTCTATCATTTGCCATGGAAATGGGGCAGGACATGCCTCGACCGTTTGCTATAGCAATAAGGCTTAACATGATATTGTATGTTGTCCTTCAATTGGCCACCACACGTGACTATGCTATGTTTAGGGAGGACTACTCTATGATATGATATGATGACTATGTAGTGACATGCCTTAGGGTTTGAAGTGTGAAATATGTTATATGATGTCATAATATGATGACTACATGTGTATGCCAAGCCATGTATGTAGATGGCCATAGGGTGATCTGCTTCATACGGTGGATTATATTGATAAATGGTTATGTTGGTAATGATGTTGAATGAGTAAGGAGAGGATGATTATACCACCTTAGTATGTTAATAGCCAGATATATACAGCGTAATACAGCTGCCATGATATGACAGACTATGTTTGATAAGTGATGATTGACTTGTCTTATATGTATATGTATTATGACGTGTGAGATGCATGCATGATTATACGATATGTGTAGCAACTATCCTCGCACATTTACAACTATTTTATGCTCTCGCTTACTGAATACTAGTGTGACTCACCCATTTCAGTTGTATTATGTAGATAAATAGACAAGAAATATTGATGGCTAGCGTTTTTATTTAGATAAACATGTGATTTTGACAACTGGTAGGTGTTCTACTGATGAACACTCCACTGCATCACAATTTGAGTCATGGTTTATGTGTGCTTCTACATTGTGGACAAAGTATGTCATAAAGGAAATATGTTAGCACGAAGTTACCTTATGTTATGTAATGAGATGATTAATGATTTAAAAGTGATGACTAGCCAACGTATGGCCACGTGGATTCTATGTCTAAGTCTAATGTAAGAACACAAGCCTTGGGGCTACATTATGAATTACGTAGGTTCAATGTTTTAAATGTTAATGGATATGATATTGGCCAATAGGGCTCATGTATATGATTTCTGTTAATCAGGTTTACAAACGAAGGCTCAAGTCTCAAGGTTTGGCTAACTGGGTTAGTGTGTGCAGGTCACAAACCGTGACAAATTTAGATTGAGACTTATCTCATTTGATGAACTACAAGATGCATACGATGATAGTATTTGAATTTGAAGAAATGACATTGAATACAAGAACATTAAATCTAACCTCAAGGTTGAAAATGAGTTATTAGTCTAGGCAAAAAAAGAACTAGAAAACATACTCAAAGGCTTAGAAATTGAGAAAAATGAGCTGAAAAAGAACAATGAAAATCTGCATATTACATTTTCAAAATTCAACATGAGTCAACAAAAATTAAATGACATGTCAAAAACACAAAGAGCACTCTTTGACAAAAAAGGAACTAAAAACGAGACTCATTTTCAAAATTTCTTTGTTAAAGGTAACGAACAACATGGCTCATTCACTAGATGTGTTTATTGTCATAAAGTAGGACATTCCCCTTATTGTTCTGCCTTGAAAATCATCACTTATAGAGATAAGAAAATCAAAAGTGTATAGGTTCCAAAAAGAACCGAACCTTTACATGGTAAGATGGTAAAATTGGAATGGGTTCCAAAAGGATCCAAAGAAACTAACTCACATAGACCCAAGAGAATTAGGGTAACAAAATCAAATCTTTGAATTTTGTCCTTGTAGAAGAAGCTCACTTGCTTAAAGTCAAGAGCACAAGAAAAAGGAAAATGGTATCTTGATAGTGGATGCTCTATACACAGGACTAGGACCAAGGAATTCTTCAAGGAATTAAGACCAAGGAAAAGAGGAATTGTAACCTTTGGTGACAACTCAAAAGGTCACATTGAAGGTATTGGTACCATTGGTAAAAATTCCTCTTTTCAAATTGAAAATGTTTTATTGGTAAATGGTCTTAACCTTTATTTGTTAAGTGTTACTCAACTTTGTGACAAAGGTTTTAAAGTTATATTTCAAACATTGGCTTGTCATGTTGTTGATATTAAAACAAATGAAACTCTATTTGTTGGACATAGACAAGTAATACATATGTTGTTTTCTTGGATGATTTATCTTTTAACAATGTATGTTTCATGGCTAAAAAGAAAGAGGATAATTGGTTATGGCATAAGAAACTAGTACACGCTAGCATAAACATAATTCCAAAATTACTATTTTTAGATCTTGTAACTAGACTTCCTAAGCTAAACTTTGAAAATGATCAACTTTGTGATGCCTGTGCTAAAGGCAAATATAAGAATAGTTCATTTAAATCTAAAAAGGATGTAACCACTATTGGTTCCTTCCAATTCCTTCACATAGATCTTTTTGGACCAACTAAGACAACTAGCTTAGGTGGAAAGAACTATGGTTTAGTGATTGTGGATGACTACACTAGGTTTTCTTGGGTTTTTTTTCTTGCTCACAAAGAAGAAGCTCTAAAAATATTCATTTCCTTTTGCAAAAGAGTTGAAAATGAGAAAAGATAGAAAATAACAAATGTTAGAAGGAACCATGGAAAAGAATTTCAGAATGTAGGTTTTGAGCAACTTTGTGATGAAAATGTGTATAGTCATAATTTTTCAGCTCTTAGGACTCCATAACAAAATGGAGTAGTGGAAAGAAAAAATAGGACTCAAGAAAAAATGGCTAGAACCATGCTATGTGAAAACAATTTATGTAAGTATTTTTGGGCTGAAGCTGTTAATACTTCATGTTATATAGTAAATAGAGTACTGGTAAGACCAACTCTAAAGAAAAGTCCTTATGAACTTTACAAAAGAAAGAAACCCAACATTGCATAGTTTTATCCATTTGATTGTCAATGTCATGAATGAACAATGGAAAAGATAATATTGGAAAATTTGATGCTAAAAGTGATAAAGGAATCTTTCTAAGATACTCATTGACCTTCAAAGCATATAGAGTATTTAATAAAAGGGGATTAGTTGTTGAAGAATCTATTCATGCATTATTTGATGATTCTAGCTCTCTTCTTAGAAAGGAAAACTATGATGATGATGTAGGCATCCTCCAAGAACAAGTTGAAGAGCTTGATCTCAATAATGAAGAATTCAAAGTGAATGATGAGGCATCACAAAAAAAAAAAAAACCAGCAAATTGAACAAATTGTTGAAGAAGGTGAGCCTAGTTATCAATGGTAAGAAAAAAAGTTGATGAAAGTAAAATCATTGATAATCCTAACCAAGGGGTGAAAACTAGAGTTAAAGTTCAAAATATTTAGGAATATGTTGCTTTCATCTCATAATTGAACCTAAGAACATTGATGAAGCCTCAGATGATGACTATTGGATAGTAGCTATGCAAGAAGAATTAAATCATTTTGAAAGGTGTCAAGTATGGGAATTAGTTCTTAAGCCAAGTGACTACCCAATTATAGGTACCAAATAGGTCTTTAGGAACAAAATGGATGAAAGTTGAGCCATTACTAGAAGCAAAGCTTCGTTAGTTGCCAAAGGATATAGTTAAGAAAAAGGAATATATTATGATGAAACTTATTCCTTGATAGCCAGACTAGAAGCCAATAGAATGCTTTTAGCCATTACATGCTATATGAACTTTAAGCTCTATGAAATGGATGTTAAGAGTGCCTTTTCAAATGGACTAATTAAAAAAGAAATGTATGTTGAGCAACCCCCTGGCTTTGAAAGTCCAACAATTCCAGATCATGTCTTTAGATTAAGAAAAGCCTTGTATGTTTTAAAGCAACTCTTAGAGCTTCATATGAAACATTGTCAAAATTCTTAATCAAAAATGATTTTAGTTGAGGAAAAGGTTGATCAAACTCACTTCATCAAAAGTAAAGGCAAAGAGATTTTAATTGTGCAAGTTTATGTTGATGATATTATCTTCAGTGCTACTGATAAGCTTTTTTGTTAAGAGTTTGCTAAGACTATGTAAAGAGAATTTTAGATAAACGTGATGGGTGAGCTAAACTATTTTCTTGGACTGCAAATCAAACAAAAGAAAGATGGCACATTCATATGTCAAGCTAAGTATACAAAAGACATGCTCAAGAAATTTGGTATGAAAGGTACAAAAATATGCCACACACCAATGAGCACATCAACAATGCTAGACCAGGCTGAAAAAAGTATAACCATTGATAAAAAATTCTATATATCAATGATTGGTTCCTTGCTTTATCTCTACACTAGTAGATCAGACAAAAGTTTCAATGTAGACCTATGTGCAAGGTTTCAAACAACTCCTTGAGATGCACAGTTAAGTTCTGTGAAAAGAACTTTCAGATATTTAAAAGACACATCTAACCTAGGAATATAGTATGCAAGGAGTTCCATTTTTGATCTCCACTCATAGTCAAATATTGATTTTGTTGGATGTAAAATAAATAGAAAGAGCTCATCCAGTACATGTCAATTTTTAAAAAGTATGCTAATCTCATGATTCTCAAAGAAACAAAATAGTGTAGCTTAATCCATTATCGAAGTTGAGTATGTGGCTATCAAAAATTGTTGTGCTCAAGTGTTATGGATGAAGCAACAATTAAAAGCTTATGGATTAGCCATGGAAAGAATTTCCCTAAAATGTGATAATACTAGTGCCATAAATCTCACAAACAATATTGTCCATCACTCAAAGACTAAACATGTAGAAATAAGGCATCACTTTATTAGAGATCATGTTCAACAAAGAGATATTGTTCTTGAATATGTAGGTACAAAATATCAATTAGTTGACATATTCACAAAAACACTTGTTAGGGAACAATTTTGTATGATTAGAGGTGAATTAGGCCTTATAATCCACTCTAAAATAAAAACCTTTGGCTAGTAGCTCCCTCTGATCATTGATTTTGCCTACTATTAAAGGCGGCATGCTTGTATATGTCTATTTCTTGCACCCACCTTGCTTTTAACATGCATAATGTCTTATGTATCTCTTGTTTCAAGTTAAGGATAATGTTTGAAATGACTTGATGCTTGATACTTGAAACTTAATTATGCATACACAAATTTTTATGCATGATTGCTATTCAGTTACATATATATACATATATGTATATATTCATTCATCTACTTTCATGCCAAGGGCATCTAAATCCTAAGGTCTGTGGAAAAGTTGTTGAGGGAGTTAAATTTTCTTTCAAAACACTTGATTTAATGTCCAAATTTCACTTGCATTCGTTCTAGAGTTTGTTTTCTAATATTTTCAAATCAAGACCTCACATTATTTTGATTGTACCAAATGTCTGGACCCCATATTGGATTTTTATGAAGCCAAAATTAGTTTGTTGAAAGCTACAAAAGTTGATATGTCGATACATTTCTACATGTATTAATACATTCATGAACATGTATCAATACATTTTCAAAAGTATAGATACAATTCATCTAGTAGCCAAAATTAAAATCATGTGATTACATGTATTGATACATAAGCATATGTATCGACACATACAAGAACATGTATGGATACATCATACAATGTATTGACACATTTCGTCCAGTGGCCATAAATAAAACATTCTAACACAAATACATTGATAGACATGCATAAGTATCGATACATTTTGGGGTTTTAAGAGTCTGTCAATTCATTTTCTCTCCATGTCACGCCTCTCTCTTCCCCAAATTCTCTTAACTTTCAAAATCTTTTTTTCTTTTTCCTTCCAATCCGCACCAATTAAAACCTTTCTAAAAATTGTTTATTGCTCAAACCATCATTTCTCTCATATAAATGCTAATTTTCAACTAAATTTCCCAAATTCCTCTTTTAACACCCTAGGTTTCAATTTTTCCAAATTTTGAAAATTGATTGATTTTTAGGCCAAATCTCACTAATTACAAGTCCTTCTAGTAGTCTTTGCTCACTTTAACCAGTTTATTTTTTACAAAATCAACACTCTAATGGCTTTTCGACCCAAACACACCAAATCCATAGCTAACCGCCACTGAGCCTTAGACTAGGATGTTGCCACCTCCTCCCAACCACCACCATTTCTAACATTGTGCACCGATGACAACCAATTTAAGCGAAACTTCTCTTACCCTTCCTTGGAGCACAAATTCAACAAGGATTACACCAAGTAAGATGCAAAGTCGGGATAGCTAATCAATTTTAACTATCTCGAAAGCATTAATTTTCCATACATTGATCATTTTCGAGAACTAAGCTAGCTTAATTACCTATTTATGAACCGCACCTACTATGCCGATTTAGTTAAGGTATTTTGCTTAATGCAACCACAAAATTTTAGGACTATGAGGATAAAACACATTGATAGGTTCTGTACCTATGTCATGGGTAAGAAAATTGTGGTAATTGAACACACCTTATACTCTATCCTAGACTTTGATATTCGTCAGGGGGATCGAGGCTATGTTGAGGGGCTTTTGTCCAATGAGATTCTGTTTGCCATGTATAACTACTCTTCTATTAGTGACAAGAATATGAATAGTGTCAAGTGTCTCTCCTTTTATGACTGTATTCTCTAACTCATAGTGTTTCATACCTTTCACACTCATAGCACAAATTATTCCACTATTAAGAGTGAGGATTTTTGGTTTCTTTATCACATCAAATCCAACCACCATGTCAACCTAGCTAAATTAATTCTTGAAACAATGCTGAAAATCATAAGCAAGTATAGGAAAACACTCCTTTATAGCATGGTTATTAGTGCTATTATATACTCTGTGGGCATAAACATTAGGTGTGACCCGCCTAAACAACATGCCATGCACACAAAGATCAATGAGCATGCCATAAACAAGCTTGGTTTTGTGTATGTCAACTATTCTTGGGTGCGCAAAGAAATCGTTAATGAAACTAATTTTGTTGGGGATGAGGAAAATGAAGACACCTTTGCTTAGCCTAGTGTAGCCCTTAGTGCAAGTCCGAGTGTGCACCCAAGTGTTAGCCTTTGCTTTCCTCCTATGCCCACTACCTTTGACTCTAAGCAAGCCTTGACTCGACTATTATCTTTTAGGGATTCTATGGATGCTCATGTGGTTAATAGGTTGGATGTTTTGAAAGCTCAAAATCAGGAGCTACTTCATCTCCAACACTTACTTGAGGAACAATTCCAAGCTAACTTTCCTTCACCATCTTGAGTCTGTCATAAGGGACATCACCTACTTTTAGCACTTTATGCCCTCCTTGGATTAGATTGCCACCTTGACATGCACATTTAACCTTGTTGATCACTGTCATTCACTTGCATTTTTTTCTTTCCTGGATTTTATGTACTAATGTTAACTGGTCACTACCAACCAATTTTGGATTATTTTATGTTTACAATTATTGATAGTTTCTTTCTATTTCGGCCCATGGACAGCTTGCTTATATTCATGCCTTTTTGTTTATGCCTCTTTGAATGGTCTTCTTTCTATTTTACTGTGTTATTATTTTTACCTTGTCCACTAGTTATGCTCTATTTACGATCTTGATATTCTGCACTTCTTTCTCTTATCATGTTCGATATTGTTAGGGATTACAAGTTCCTTATTGTTTCTTTAAATCGACCTATGTCGTCAACCCAAATCGATTTTCTTAATTCATGCCCAATGATCTTTTTTATATAACAAAAAAGGGGAGAATGAGGTTAATGAGCAAATTTTACTATACCTTCATGTCAAAATCATCAAGTCAGAACATCATCTCATGAAGTGGTCTTCCCTAGACATTACATAGTCACATATGGTGGCCAACTAATAAACGATATACAATATCATGTCACGCCTCATTGCCACAGCAAACAATGGAATCATTTCGCGCTTCATTGTCAAAGCAAACGATGAAGTCAATAAACATAATCCAAAATATTCTCAATAGATGGAATCATAGCACTATAAGCGTGAATCACAACTGGGACAAAACCACCATATCTACTTACCACCATCCTTGTAGGCATCATACATCATCATTGCACAGTAAGCGGGGAATCATAAATGGGACAAAACCACCATCCTTGTTGGCAGAACATACACGGTCACAGGGATATGGATGCACTCAACCTTGTATCATTCATTCATCATTCGGACTCATCCACAGATGGTACATACATCATACCATAGACTCGCTTAGTCATGCTTATCACCAAAATATCATGAGTCATACATAATCACATTCATTTTGTTATAACTTAATCATATCATCATCATATCACATTCTGTGTTTAGCTTAGGCATATCCTTCTAAGCATATCATGCATTTTCATAGCGTTCACTGGTCTAGACATAACAATTCTAGACATACATATCATACACATATTCATCATAATACCATAACTCTCATGATGTTGGCTCATATCATTAGTGTAGGCATAATCTTTCGTTAGGCACATTACATTGTCATAAACATTTTCTAGTCTAGGAATTCTAATTCTAGACATAAATATAGCTCATAGATAACATACATTATACATTTTTCATTATTGAAGCATATATGCACCCTAGTCATTATGCTCTTATGCAAGGAAAGTTTCTTACTCACCTTGACAATTTAAGCACTCTTTAGGAATCCAAGCCAAATTTCTTTTATTCAATAATTGTCCTTTCACCATACAATAGTATTCAACTTAACAACTAGGGAATGGGCAAAAATCTTACACCCATAGTACATTTAACATTTAACAATGCATACTCATCAGCATTCACATCATAATTCTCAATTTCATAGCCAAACTTGGCTTCCAAATTATTTCCAACTTTTGAAACATAACTTTTCACAATTCACCATACAACTCAGCTTTCTCATATTCTTCAACAATGTATGAAATCTCTTACCTTAGACATCACTTTGGCTCATTTAAGGTTTAAATCTCTACCCACATTCAAACATCAACATGCTTTAAGCTGAAACATCACATTTCTACATTATTAACGTTTAATTTGATAACTAATAGGTAAAAAGCTCTAATCTTTCCTTAGGATTGATTTTCTAGCCTCCCTTTTCTCTCTCTCCACCTCAAATTAGAGTAGAGGATAAGGGTTTTGAGAGAGAGTGAGATAGCCTTTATTTTCTCTTTTTATTCAATTGGACGAACAGCCGGAGGCTTTATATTTTTTACAAATTTGCATGCATGTATTGATACATTTGGCAATGTATCGATTGTTTTCCCATGGACTGTTCTTTGCTTCATATCTATCAATATATTTCACAATGTATCAATACCTTTTTCATAATATTCCTTTTGTGTGCTTACTGCCTTGAATGTATCGATACATGGTGCCCTGGTATCGATACATTTCATCTAGATTCAACACTTAGAGTTTTTACCTCCATTTTCTAACTCCTTTTTCATTTCTAACTTACATTCATGTCTCATTTCATCATAAATCTCTTAACATCATTCACATAAACTCATCATATACTTCAATTACTCATCCATGCTTTATGTCACATAGCATATAAATCGAACATAAAATGATAGCTTTCATAGCATACTCATTTAAGAGCCAACATATGCACCATTTCATTCAAGGGCCAAACATATGCACAATACCATTTAAGTCTTTATATACTCATACATTTTCATAATCATCACTCTAGGGATATAAGCACTTCTTACATTCATAGGCACATGCATCGAAAATATCATTAGCTTGTTCAAACAGCTTAATATACATTGAGCATCATTACCATCAAAGTCGAGGGTGTTACAACTTACATCCTCCATTCTTTATAAAAATTCATCCTTGAATTTTAGTCTAACATTGTCACATCATTCTCATTCCTTAACTCTTGAAGAGGTAAGGATATTTGGCTCTCATTTCATCTTCAAGTTATCACGTCGCTCCTTCCATTGTATGACTTTGCCGTAACACTTTCACTAAGGCAATATCCTTGGAGTGAAGCCATTTCACCTGCCAATCTAAAATCTCTTACAATGAATATCATGCACTCCAGATAAGTTTATGCTTATGCAAACTTCAAACTAGTTTAGTGTTTCATATGTTTGCTTTTTATCTCCATCTCCATTAATATGGGCTCGCACAACTAAGGATTCTTAGGACTTTATTCAGCTTATAATGTATGCCAAGGTCAAGGTAGATATGGGATAATATGTACCTCAAATCACCCCAAGCACATAATTGTTCTACGACTTATATAGCCTTATTTTTCTTCACCGAGTACGTTTTTTTCTTTTTTCTTTTTTTGCACTTTTCATTCATCAAACATTTGTTTCTATTCTCAATTCATTGTTGGCATATGCCCTTGAGCCAATTAGATTGGTCAAGGAATATATATTGTCATTTAATGCATGCTTAATCGCATAACTATATGTGATAGAGTTTTCCCTCATGTTAGTGAAATAATAACGAGTTATTAAGTACTAAATGGATGAAGTCCATGGAACATAAAGGCCTTGCAAGAGAATTGTAAAGTTGTTACAATTATGAGATCACTATGCATCAAAGCCATATTCCTAAAGTTGTTCCTAGTCATTGTATTGTCAAGATAGGGCATTGACAATGTTCAAAAACTGGTACATGTTAAGCCTTATTACTTGGAAAGTAAGCAATCGATCTCATAGATTGAATTATATGAGATACTTAAAGATAACATGTAGGCACTTGTTAAAGAACAAGTTCATTGAACATGACCTACTATGAGAACTCTATTTGATATTTCACTTAAGTGTCTATGGAATATGTTGTCATGTGATAGTCATGCAACTAGCCCTCATGCAACTAGCCTTTAGACTTAAGACTCTAGGTCATCTTGTATGGGGAATGACATACTTTGATTTAACCTCTACAAGTATGAAGGTGACTAAATGCCTAAAAATGGTGTTTTTGGGTATGCCATGAAGCATGTGAAGGCAAATAAGTGGACAAGAAAGGATTCATCACCCTAAGTGATATAAGGGGATATATCTCACTTGTTCCTAATTCTTGACTAACTTGTATAAAGTTTTTGGCCAAAGCATGATGAATTCGAAGAAAGTTAGTTTCCTAAATTCATAAGCTTATTCATGAATTATGAGAACTAATATGGAATGTCATAACTAGACACCGAGCCATGTTTAATGACATATTTGGGATATTTGACGAACAGACCGCATTGCATTGAGAGGCTTATCACTGATTGACTTTCTAACATTTGAGTGGTCATGATGTATTGCTAGATGCCGCTCATGATCTATAAATATAAATCAATTATCAAATTCATATTTGATTAGGATTTATATTTATTGCCAACATGTTAGAAGCCTAATGGGTAACGTACATTAAGTGACATGATTGGGACTAAATAAGGATAATTAATTAAATGGGACTTAATTTAAAAAAATCAAAATAAAGTGAAGAATTAATTAAGTTCACAAAAACTTAATTATATTAAAATATAAATATTGTATTTAGGATTACAACTTAGTTTCGCTATACAAATATATTATATTAGCAAACTAAAACCCTAAGCCTCTAGCCGCTTCTCAGCCATTTCACAAAATAAGAAAAGACAAATAATTTTCTTTGTCTGACAAAAACAAAATTCGGCAAGAATTTTTGGTCTTTTGTTTTAGAAACAAAACTTGCTAGCACAAGTAGAAAAATCCTACTTTTGAAAAGGTCTTATTCAGTCACTGTGTGGATTATTGTTAGAAGTCAAGCACTTGGGTGGCTGAATATTTGACAAATCCTAAAGTTGAAGAAGTAAAGATTTTGATTTAATTGGCTCTAGATTACGATATCTAGAGTAAGGTATGTAACTTTTAAACTTATGAATGTTCATAATTAAATTAAAATTGCATGAAAAACACAAATATTGATCCTGTAGGATTCAACTGTTTCTCTGATTAAATGCTAGTTTATTATTCGACAGCGTTATATTTTTAATTTCTAGATTATTTTCATTTTTGAGAATGAGGTCAAATCCCAACAACCTCTGGATTTCAAAAATTTTCTAGCTATGGAAGCAATTTATCCCATTTACACAAGCAGAAATTCACAATCATATATCATGGAAATCAAATAATAATTGCATCAATATAAAATTATCAAAAGTGAGATATTACCTACTCCGTGCTACGAGTATATTTGATTCTTCTCTCCTAGTGAATTGTAGTAAATTCACCATCACGCCAATTGTTGGAATTCTCAACCAATTTGAATGACCACTTATTCTTCAAGAATCTTTCAATCTCAAACCAAAAGTGGGCTAGGTGTGGAATACTTTTCAAAAGGGTAACTAGATAGTTTTCTCTCAATTTCTTTTATGGTAATTTTTCTATGCATGAGCCTTGCATAAAATTGCTAGAGCAAGAAGAAATCGAGAAAAAAAGATGAAGGAGTTTGGCTATCTCAAAAAAGGGTGGCTAGGGTTTTTAACAAAATCACATATTTATAATGTGATTTGCAACTCCATAAAATTAAGAGAGATATTTGTCTCTTAAAATTCCTTTAAATTAATTAAAATTAAATTAATATTTATTGCATACAACCATAATTAAATAATAATTTATTTATTTATTTATTTATAATTGTTAGTCCATGTCAAATTACGATTATTTGCATTTTATTATTATTCATCTTTAATTAAAAGAATTAATAAAAACTAAGGAAATCCTAATCACACATGGAGTAATATAATTATTTCATAATTATAATTAATTATAAATAACTTATTAACAATTTTAATTCATATATCTCTAATTAAATATCGTCCATCATTACTTTTATTTAGAAGTCAATAATTATGTTAATAAATATTTTTCTATAAAAAAATTTTCTACATTAAGATAATTTTGACTTACTAAAAATAATAAGATTAAGACAACTCTTGTCTCAATCAACCTGCTTATACTTATGTTTATATTTAAAACATTATACGCACTTTGTCTAAATTAAGACAACACTTAGTTACCAAATTTGAA
>NW_018397273.1:2335813-2367173 GCF_002168275.2 Theobroma umbraticum
CATAAATAATTAAACACACATTCCATCTTAAACAAGTTGAATTCTATAAAACTAAGTGGGGAATCGCATTGGATGTAGATACTTCAAGCTCCAATAAATATAGAATTATCTCTTAATCTCATTAGAAATAATTCTATTTTATCAATCATGTAATCACTCCGTAGATTCATCATTACACTCTTGAGTTATCCACAATTACAAGAAATATCCAAACTATAAAATTTAGTATTGGTTTGTCCAATTGCAAAACATATGTTTTCAGCCTCATATCCATCCAATGACATAAGGTGAATATACAATTTTACATTTTATGTCGTCCTTAGTGTCAAATTTCATCCAATTAGTGATCGAATCCTTGAGATCTAATCTTTTGAATATTTGGATACGATGAGTAACTAATTCATTAGTCTATTATGCTTAGATTCAATCACCAATCTTCTTGAAGTCACTAGAAGTGATGTTAAAATTATGAACTCTAATATTTGGATACATGTTCCTGAATGCACACCTCAATTATAATCCCAACATACGGAGTCTAAATCAACGCATTAAGATGATTGTGCCCATTGTATAATAAAGATTATAAGGAGATAAAACATGAATCCACTATCCATCAGGAATACTGTTTTACCATAGCAAATGCATAAGTGTGATATTAAGATTTAAGGAAATGACCTTGCTTAAACTTAAGTTGTTGTTAGATTTCTTCACGCAAGTGCACATATCACAACAAGTAATATAGAAGTAAGTTAAGTGTCGAATCCCACAAGGAATTGCACCAACTTAAGCTAAGTACCAAAATTGTGGCAAACTACTTTTATCCAACTAGTTAGAATTAAAAGATTATTTAAAAGCTAAATTAAACTAACAAATTAAAACTAATAATTGAAAAGTAAAATCCACTAGAAAATCAATAGATTAAAAGCCTAGGGTTATGATATCTTTTAGCACTTCATTTGAATTCTCTTTCTCTCTCTAAACTTATTTTAATGGATTGGATTGTTAACCTAGAGTCCCTAGCTATTTACAAGTCCCTGTCAAGGTGCTCGTAAAAATATCTATCCCAATTAATTTACAATATGTCTATGTAAATTAAGCTGAAAACAAATTCATTAAATTTGTGCTCTAATCTTGACTACATGCGACACATTAGTATATGTCCATTCTATATGCAAATCGTATCATCTAATCAACTAAGTAACTATGAACACATTCTAATTCATTCATCGCCTAATCTAAACTCCTTCGTCAAGCTGTATTTAGATATCCAAATCAATATAATTGCTGATCAAGCAATTAGAAGCATTAAACATAAAATTGAAATAATGAACTCATATTCCATTGAAAATAAGTAAAAGAGAAATTATAAATCCAAATATCATGTTGAGTTCCATGATAATCCTAGAAAAAGTAAATTAGTTCATGATATTAGCTAAAGACATCATCTAGAGAAAAATAGTCATTAATCCATGTCAAAGAAAATAAGAGAAAAACAAAAGTAGAGAGAGAAACTAATAGTTAGAAGCTTTTTTATCTAAATTCTCCATCAAATTCTTTTGCTTTCTTGCTTTGTTTTTGTCTGTTTTTCTCCAAAATAGTTGTTTGTTACCTCCTTTTAAAAACCTCCAAAAAAGGCCCCTTAAATATTCCTCAAAAGCCTTAGTTTTAAAAATCTCGAAACGGCAGAATTTGGTAACAAGTCTAGAACCCCGACCCTACCTTCCTTGACGCCATGGCACCATGGTCTCGAATGTTTGAATGGCACATCAACTTCCACCAATGTTGCGACCTACCTTCACCAATGTCATGGGGCTATGCTCTCAAGTCTTACTATAGGGCTCTAATGCATCTTAGCACTGCACCCTAGAGCAATTCAAGGTCATGGCCTTCACTTCCTTATGTTGCCTTATACAGAACCATAGCAGTTTAGCCCTTTCCAACACAATTTTCTCCTAGATAAAATCCTAACTAGCCTAAGTGGTAAATAGGAAAGTTGTAGCCATGTCTCTCATATTTCCAATGGCTCAACAATCACATCAATTGGACTTTAGTATCTTAGGTTATACTTAAAATACTACAACATGTACAAGTGAAGCCATCACCATAATTGCATGGATTTTCATCAACTAAGATCTTTTCATGAAATTTCCAACAAAACAATGAAACATATCAACAATAACTAAACTTAAAGTAATTTAAACAAGATAACATAAAATTAAACTAAATTAACTTAAACTAAACTAATCAACATGTGTTGAACTAAATTAAGAAAAATAACTAAAATACTTAAATTTCATACCTAAAGTGTCAAAAACTTGGCTACCTAAGCCCTAAAAATGTGACAAAATAACTCTATATAATAAAGTTACCATGCCCCCAAACTTAAGATTTTTCTAGTCATAGAACAAAACATAAAATAAACAATATAACATAAATAAAGAAAATGACTTAACTAAAAATAAATTGCACCAACTCAATAATGACCTTTAATATCCCCATCAAGTAATCCCTATTCTTAACTTTAAGCATCACATAAGTATTATTCAAAATCATATTTCAATTCAAATGCAAACTCATAATATGATGGATTTCCATTTATGTATGTAACATTTTCACCCAAAACACCATACAATCCGGATAAGTTTAAATGTAGCGAAATTCAAATTAGTACTAGAGTTCTATGGGTTTGCTTTTCATCTCTCCCTCCACATTAATGTAAGCTAATACTAAATTAAAGATCATTAGGTTTTGATCAAGCTTATAATGTATGGCTAGGGACAAGGTAGGATATCGAATATTAATAAGACTCAAATCACTTTAACCACATAGTCATTCTAGGACTTATTTAGAGCTATATTTTTTGTCACCAAGTACACCCATTTTTCCTCAAACTTTTCTTTTGTTCCACACTTCATTCATTTTCTTTTTTTTCTTCCTTTGTCTTTTTCTCAATATCACACCCCCAAACTTATTTCTTTTATTGGGTAGCAAGATAAAAACAATCATACTTTTGATCTTCTAATCACTTTTCATCTTCACCACCTATTTCACTATCTTAGTCATAACACTTCTTAAATTGACTTATGCACTTAGAAATGAGGGATGCAAAAATTGGAAATTTTTATGTGAGGGTTTAGGTTAATAACTAAGTGTTTAAACAAAGAAAAGGTTGCATTAGGCTTAAAATGGAATTCTAGGGATAAATACATATAATAAAGTGGCTCGAAAGGCTCAATCAGTCCAAAGATGGCCTAAATCATTTCCTTAACTATGTATAGCTTAGGATTTTCCCTCGAGAATCAAACAAATTCTAGAACTTAATACATAATTTAACTATTCATATTCACATAAACCTTTTCTAGATATCTACAATGATTCTAAGAAAAAAATATATGGTGCACAAATTAAATAGAAATCTCATCCTAACAATGAATCTTAGCATAAGGATTTACATAATAGTCAAACAACATTCACATGTTTTAAAGAATGAAGATAAGAATATAACTAGTTCTCATCATTGGATAAGTAAATCAAAGAAATTTGCACAACTAAATCTAGCTCTAATTTTTGAAACATACAAAAAATTAATTGATAAATAACTTAACTAAACTTAAGGTCTAAAAACATAACTACAAAACAAAGAAAACAAAACTTAAAAACTAAAAATTCCCCACCCCCCTTAAACTTAAAAATAACGTTGTCTTCAACCTTAAAAAGTAAAGAAGAATATTCAAGAATGCTCCCCTAGGTAACGAAGATCCTCTAATGTTTCTTTTCATCCTTATTATATCCAAAGTTGTTGGAGGGATCCATTAAGATGACAAAAATCTAAATAAGAAAAAAAAATTATGTGAAAATCTAAAAAAAATAACTTCAACTAAAAGAGTAAAAGTTTCAAAAACTTGGGTTGCCTTCCAATAAGTGCTTCTTTATAATCACTAGCTTGACAATGGCACCTCTTTCTGCACTTCTTCATCCACAGAATAAGGCTTGAGGCATAGCCCATTACCCATGAATGTGCGAGTATCCTTACTATCAATCTCTACTATACGACAAGGACAAATGTTTATGACATTGAAAGCACTCAATCATCTTGCCTTTCATTTCCATGGAAAAAGCTTGAAGCGTGAATTAAAGAGTAACATATGCTATCCAACCTCAAAATCAAGACAACTACGAGGTGGTGAAAGATGTTCCTCGTCTGACTACATGGTTCTGATATGTGAAGGTGGTGGCTTTAACTCAAAGGTTAGTGTTTCCTCCCTTGTTGATAACTCTATTATATAGAGTTGTTTTAACACATTTTGGGTGCTTAAGTAGCTAGACCTTTAAGTTTTTAAGTTCAAATTTTAGGTGTTTTTCTAATTTAAGTTAGATGATATTAAATAGTTAAATTAAGTTGTTTTAGTTCAATTTTACATTATTTTGTTTTGTTTTAATTTACTTTAAGAAGAGTTAATATCATAATAGCATAAGTATGTTGAAGGTGGCAATTGTACAAGCTGTAGTAATTTAAAGATAACTTGAGTTGCAAAAATCCAATTGATGTGATTTTTGATCCATTGGAAAGTTAAGAGAATGGGATATAACTTTCATGTTTACAACACTGCCTAGTTCAAACCACTCATTTGATTTCATTTGCCTATGATAACATGCATTAAGGATGGCATGATTTGAATTGAAATATGAATATGTGGTGACCTTTGTGAATGAGATTTGATGAAAAGCTTTGAGATAAGCAAATCACATGTAAATGAGATTTAAGGTTGGGCTTCGCAACTAAAGTCTGCAGATGGAGCCTAGTTTGATGGTAATGGCTTTAAAGGTAAGCCTTGATTTGATATGATTCGATACAAAGTCATAAAACTTGTGAATTGTGGATATAATACACTATTGAAATGTGATCCAGTAGAATTTAATATGATGACTTGTGAATGTAGGACATTAAGATGATCCTCACACCTTTGAATTAGAGATAATTGAATGTGAAAGTCTTAGGGCAAGATAGACCTAAATATATTTAATATGTAAAATATTATGCTATGATAGCATCCCCTCACTGCGTATTAGATGACTCACCCCTTTATTGCACCATGTGCAACTAAGAGAAGCTATGAGCTTATGGGGCAAGTGTCGTCAATTGGACTGACACATAATTGGCATTCAATAGATTTCCATTCCGACGTGTCATTTTACTAAGTCTGTATGGGCCTTCCATCTTCCTAGTTTGCTTAGTTGTAAATATGTCAGGCACGATGTGCCATTTGAATTGTATAAGAGTTGCTATGTATGAACCCTATTGATTGGCCAGCGTATGGCCTTACAATCATTTGTATAGATTGTAAGCTATGGATAATGTAATATATTTGAATTTGTTACGATTATTTGATTATAAATCCCTTGGCATTTCTGTTATATGATTTTGGACTCTGAAGCTTTCTCGGGTCTAATGGGCTTGCTTACTTGGCTAGTGCACCAATCACGGACCCCCAGATTTAGATTGTGAGCACTGTATTGCAACTAGGTACACTGTGTTAACCAATTACAGAAGAGACTAATCAATTAAGAGACCTCTATCTTCATGGTTCTCTACTTCAACAGGCTTCTTTTAATTAGTTAACTCTCCCCTTAACTGATTGGAGGTTCACTTCCTTTAGCCTTAACTGATTAACTCCAGCTCTAATAAGTTAAACAATCTTTGAATTTGATTTTCTCAAGTTCGGCTCCTTTCAATGGTCAACCTTTTTTTGAATTTGCTTTTGACCCTTTGAAAGTACTATGTCATTGTGCTCTAAATGATTAACCAAACTCCTTAACCAAATAACACGACACTATCTTCAGCCTCTAGTACCTCTTTAATCAGTTAAGCTTATTACTAATAAATTAAGGCTCTTTTGTCAAAGCCAAGTTATGCCTTAACTGTTTTAGGCTCCTTGTTAATCAATTATTAATGTTCCCTCGTTACTAGTCACTCTCTTCGTTCTTTGTTTAATAGATTAACTCATCTTCAAATTTAGCAAGCATCTTCACTTGCCCTTAATTAGCAAATTTGTTAGGGGAAATAAACTATATCCTACACTTGAATAGTGAAGTTAGACATTAATGAATAAGGAAGTTTTGTTATCATCAAAACATATTGAGTCAACAATGAGTCAATTAAAGACAGACTTAGGCTATTATCGAACATGAGTATGTCATTGAGGTGGTTTCGTTAAGGTAAGATTGGTATGAGGTGCACGTAGGATGTCAGCACAATCCTAGTAGTTGTATTTTGAAATGTTTGATGAATAGCCATGTAGGCTTTGTCATATATGTGTATTCATTATTGTTCTATGACATGTTTAATCATGCTACATTTAGCATCCCCATCTCACTAAGTATTAAAATGACTTACCTTTTTTGTGTACCTTGTGCAAATAAGTGGCACCATTAATTTTTATGTCGCTCAACGTCATCGTTGGACAAATGAGATTTTGGCACCGAGTAGGTATTCTCCCAATGTGTCCACTTCACTGAGTCTAAATCATGAAATGCTTCTACACTCTGATTATAAAACTTTGAAAATTATACTAAAGATATTGAAGGCATCAGTGTTATATGTTACTGTGAAAAGGGTTGTATGTACGAACCTAATGATTGGCCTATGTGTGGCCTTATAAACTTATCACAAACTAGTTATAATATGAAATAACTTTTATATTTTGTTTATGATGCCACATATTGAATATTAAGTAGGTTAAGGTTTAAGGCTTCCTCGAGTCTCATGGGCTTGCCTGCCAGACTTGTACTTTCCAGTCAAAGGCCCCTAGGTGTGGATCGTGACAAAGTTCTTATAGTAATGCATATAAATTAGTAGATTTTATTTAATTATTTTAAGTTAGTTAATTATGTGAGTCAATATAATCTTAGTTAAATTTGTGCTTAAATTGGTGTTAATGTGCCTAAGATATGTTATTACTAAGTAAATTGCTGATTTTGTTAGTGTGCAATTAAAAAGGTGAAAAGTTGTCAAGATGAGTGTTCATGAGATGCAAACCTTCATTGCACATGTCTCGGTATTTCAACCATAACCTTCTTTATAGAACTCCACATTAGGTGATTCTTAGACCATTGGAAAGCTAAGAGAAAAAGGTATACCTTTTACATTTACACTTCACCTAGTTTGACCTAAAGAGTGGTGAAAAACATTGTTGTAGTTGAAGCACTGCAATAGTCCAAGATAAATGCGTTAGGCTGCAGCCTTGGAGGAGTTAGGCCGTGGTGCCTCAACATGAATTCCATGTTTTGTTCACCCTTAAATGGTTGAGGCCACAGCCTGAGAAGAGGAAAGCCATGGCACACCTATTACTGGTTAGAAATCTTTATTGATTCGAACTTCATTCTTGACGCAAACTCAAGCCCTGTTTATGCAACTTTCCAGATGACTTTTAAAGGTACAAAAAACACAAGATTTAGAGTTAAGATTCAGCCACAAAATCATTGACGAAAAGTTTGATTCGAGCTAAGAAGAAATTGAAAGAAACAAGAAAATTTAGAGATCAAGATTTCAACTCTTGGAGTTTCTTTTTTTCTTTTTGTTATTATTTAATTTTCTTGGTTTGGTTTCAATGTTTAAGCTTTATTTGATGATGATTTGTGACATTATAGGGAACAAATTTAGTTATCTAAGATTATGATTGAACTTATATGTAGTGTAAATTATTTATCTCCCTTTTGGTTATGTTTGATAGTTTTAAGTTGTTTATTCTATTCTGTTCTCATGCTACTAATTGTCTAACTACCAATTAGATTGAAATTAGAATCCTAAGTTAAACCTTGATGAAGGAGATTTAGGTTAGACCTTGGATAAAATAGCGTATCATTCAATGTACTTAGTTAATTAGGTCGTTCAATTTGCATATAGGGCAAACATACTCCTATAAGCCATACATAGCCAAGGTTAGATCAAGAACTTAATGAATCTTTCTTCAATTTAATTTGCATAAACATAGATTATGTTAATTTAGAGAGATAAATTTATGAAAAGCTCAATAGAAACTTATAAATTATTTAGGGCTCTAAGTTAGCAACTTAATCCATTAAAGTATGTTAAGAGAGACAGATACAATATTCAGATGAAATATTAAGAAATATCATAATCTTAAGTCTAATAGTTATCTAAAATTTTTAAAACAAATTTGCTAATTAATTTTAGGTTAGTTTTTAGTTTGTTAGATTTAATTTTGCTCTTTTAATAATTTAAACTTGGTTGTTTGAATAACATTAGGGTACGTTAATTTTGGTAGTTAATAGTAGGAATTAATTCAATTCTATGTAGAATCGGCACTCTACTTTTCACCATATTACTTGTTTAACAATACATGCACTTGCATAGATAATTGCATAACAAGTTTTGGGCAACATTGCTGGGGAATTGATTTTTAATTCTTTCTGGTTATTATTAATACCAAGCATTCTTAATCTTACTTCAAACTTTTTCTTGAATTTTCAATTACTTTTTGTCATTGTATGCAAATAGCCCGAAATTCAGAAGTTGTTCCTTTAGATCCAAAAATTGAGAAGACTTTTTGAACACTTCAAAGGAAAAATCAACAAGCTTTGCACAAAGTAAAATAATAAGAGACCAAGTCTTTGAAGGAATATGCTATCCCATTAGTACAAGTCCTCCACTCTAGTATCCAAAACCCTCTTTTTCAAGCCAACAACTTTAAAATTAAGCCAACACTCATTTAGATGATTTAGACTCTTATTTAATTTGGGGGTTTGCCTAATGATGATCCTAATGCTCAGGTAGTGAATTTCCTAGAAATTTGCAACACATTCAAGGCCAATGGTGTTACTGATGATGCCATAAGATTGAGACTTTTCTTTTTATCGTTGAGAGATAAAGCAAAGAGTTGGTTAAATTCGCCTCATGTTGGTTTAGTCTTGGAATGATTTGGTTCAAAAATTCTTAACAAAATTCTTTCCACTTGTTCAAACTACAAAGATGCACAATGACATCACCTTTTTTATGAAATTTGATTCTGAATCACTGTATAAGGCTTAGGAAAGGTACAAGGACTTGTTAAGAAGGTGTCCTCACCATGTGTTACCTAAGTGGCTGCAAGTCCAGACTTTTTATAATGGTTTGCTAGGAAATGTTTGAACCACCATTAATGTTGCAACCAAAGGTGTACTTTTCAATAAATTTATTGATAAGGCCTATGATTTGCTTGAGGAGATGGCTTCCAATATTTACTAATGGCCATCTAAAAGATTTTGCTAGAGTTCATGAATAGGTTGCAACTAATGCTTTGACTACACAATTGGTTTTTCTCATAAACAAATTGATAAATTGAGTGTTAATGTAGTTCAAAGCCTTTTTATGACTTATGAACTATGTGGAAAAGGACATTTTAATGACAATTGACCTATCTACATTTAATTTGTTTAGTTTGTTGGAAATAGATCGTAGAATAAAAATCCCTATTCTATCACGTATAATCCTAGTTGGTGGAATCATCCTAATTTCTTATGGAGCAACAACCAAGGATCTTCATCAGTAACTAAGCCAACCTTGCCTCCTGAGTTTCCACCTAGAGTTCTTATGCTAGAGAAAAAACCTTCAATGGAAGATATGTTTATGCAATATATGACAAAGAATGATGCGATCATTCAAAGTCAAGCAGCATCAGTCAAAAATCTTCAGACACAAGTGAGCAACATGATAGTGCTCTCAATAATATACCTCAAGGTACCTCACCTAGTGACACTAAGACTAACCCAAGAAGATAAGGTAAGGAACATTGTAAGGCAATCACTTTTCTCAACGAAAAAGAGGTAAGTAAAAAGGTAAGTGATAAGGATTTTAATTCTATAATTTCAATTCATTCAAGTGAAAAAGATGCTAAAAAAGAAACTATGGTTGACAAATTTCTTGAAAATTCAAAAGAAGGAAAATCACAATTAAAAACTGCTCTCATTCCTCCATCACATTTTCCTTCAAGATTTCAAAAAGAAAAACTTGACAAACAATTCCAAAAATTTATTGATGTGTTTAAAAAGTTTCATATTCATATTCCTTTTGCTAAAGCTCTGGAACAAATGCCAAGATATGCTAAATTATTGAAAGACATCTAGTCTAAAAAGAAGAAATTAGGTAAGTTTGAAACAATTGCACTTGTTGAGGAGTGTAATGCCATTTTTAAGAATACGCTTCCACCAAAACTTAAAGATCCAAGTAGTTTACTATTCTTTGCACTATTAGTACTCTTAGTTTTACTAAAGCTTTATGTGATTTAGGTGCAAGTATAAATTTGATGTCACTGTCCATTTATAAAAAATTGGGTTTGGAAGAGATTCAGCCACTTATGCGACTTTACAACTTGTTAATCGATCCCTCACCTATTCTTATGGTATTGTTAAAAATGTTTTGGTGACAGTTGGCAAGATTAGTTTTTCTAGTATATTTTACTATACTTGACATGGAAGAAGATCACGAAACACCAATCATTCTTGGCAGACCATTCTTGAAAACTACCAAAGCTCTAATTGATGAGGAAAAAGGTGAGCTTACCTTAAATGTTGAAGATTAAAAGGTAACATTTAATATTTTAAAAGCTCTAAAAGTTTTCAATGAACATGATGAGTGTTTCTTAATTAATGTGTTGGATAGCATTACTAATACTATGTTTATTGACAATTATTCTGATGATCCACTTAAAGCATCTTTGATTTCTTCTTGTGATATTATTGATAAGAAAGTTCTTGAATATGCTAATTATTTGGATGTTCCATCACATCTCTCAAAATCCCAATTTGAATCTTTAGAATTTTCAACTTTAACTTCACCAATCAAGCCTTCCATAGAAAAACCTCCTACACTTGAGCTCAAGCCATTGGCTAACCATCTAGGGTCTTTATTGAGAAATTCTTCTACACTACCAGTAATTGTTTCTTTTTCTCTTATTAATGTGTAGGAAAACAAACTATTTCGCATTTTGGGAGATTAAAAGAAAACAATCAGGTGGGCCATTGTCAACATCAAAGGAATTAAGCCATTTATATGCATGCACAAAATTCTTTTGGGAGAAAACCATAAGGCAACCACTGAGCATCAACATTAGTTAAATTTAATAATGAAAAATGTTGTAAAGAAAAATTATCAAGAAGCTAGATGCAACTACTAAATATCTAATTGAGAATAAAGATGCCAAACCACGCTTGATAAGATGGGTACTTTTGCTTCAAGAATTTGACTTAATTGTTCTATGTAAAGAAGTACAAAAATTTACCATGGTATGCTGATTTTGTGAATACCTAGTGAGTAATCTCTTCCCTCTTCGATTTAATTTTTAACACAAAAAAAATTCTTGCGTGATGTTAAATACTACATGAGGGATGAGCCATTTCTTTACAAGCATTGCGGAGAACAAATCATTAGAAAGTGTGTTCCTAAAGAAGAATTTGAAAATATTCTTCATCATTGTCATTCATCTGATTATGGAGGACATTATGGAGGAAAAAGAACAAATGTTCTAATATTAGGTTTTCACTGGGCAATATTTCTAGGAGATATGATATGCCTCTCAACAACATCCTCGAAGTTGAAATTTTTGATATGTGGCAAATTTATTTCATGGGTCCATTTCTTCCATCCTTCAATACTGAATACATCTTGGTTGCTGTTGATTATGTTTCTAAATGGGTTGAAGTTGTTGCATTACGAAGGAATGACTCTAAGGTAGTTATAAACTTCTTGAAAAAGAACATCTTCACACATTTTTGTATACCTAAAGCCATAATTAGTGATGAAAAATCTCACTTTGCAACATAAATTTTAAGGCACTTTTTTCCAAATATGTGGTTTAACATAAAATAACCACTGCTTATCATCCTCGAAATAGCGGCCAAGCTGAAGTTTCAAATAGGAAAATTAAAAGAATTTTGGAGAAGATTGTTTGTCCTTCCAAAAAAGATTGGTCGAAAAAATCGAATGATGTTTTGTGGGCTCAAAGGATTGCATATAAATCTCTGATTGGGATGTCTCATTTTTTATTGGTGTTTGGTAAAGCTTGTCTACTTCTAGTAGAACTTAAACACGAGGCATATAAAGCAATTAAAAAACTAAATTTCAACCTTCGAGTAGCTAAAGAAAAGCATCTTTTGAAACTCATTGAGATGGATGAATTTCATGTAGAAGCATATGAGAATGCAAGAATCTACAATGAGAAGAAAAAAAGATGGCATCATCAGAAAATCATAAAGAGAGGCTTTGAGCTTGGCCAACATGTTCTCCTATATAATTCTCATTTGAGATTATTTCCTAGAAAGCTGAAGTCTCATTGGTCTGGACCTTTCATTGTTACAAAAGTAAATCCTCATGGAACATTAGAGGTGGCTAATGATAAAGCAAGCTTCAAGGTGAATAGATAATGACTAAAGCACTATTAGGATGGTGATTTCGATCATCAAAGGTCCTCAATCATGCTTATCAATGCAATTTTAGTCAAAGATAGTCAAGCCAAAGATTATAAATCAAGCACTTTTTGGGAGGCAACCCAAGCATTCTCACTTAATTTGCTTAATTTAATTTATTTTCATTTATTTATGTTTCATTATGGGAAATTTATTAATAAATTTCATTTATCTTATAGGAACATTTAAGCCTTCAAAAAAAGAGGGGTAAGCCACCGATCCCATTAGGGGATGTCGTAGCTTCCTTGAACCACATGCCCTTTTTGAAATAAAAAAAAATGAACCATTAGGGCCGTGGCATCACTATGGGGAGGTTACAGCTTAGTAGACACCTTACAATACAGGTTATTGCACCTACAAAGTGAGGCTACGACCTCACAAAGATGGTGAACAGGGGTCACACTGCCCTCAAGGGTAGGCCTCGGCCTCCCACTTGTGTGCTACTGAAAATTGGCAACCCACCACTCACCCTATACCTAAAATTCCCTCCCTTATTTAAACTCCCATACTACCCGAATCAACCCTAAAACCTTTCTCTTTTTGAAATTTTTTGCACTTTGCTCTCAACATCTCTCCCCCAACAATTTCCATTTCTCATCCAATCTTTACAACCCATTCTTCTCTCTTCATCATTCCACCAATACTCATCAAAAACATAAAAAACAAAACCTCCATCAAATCTTCCTTTTAACTTTTTTACTCAAGATTTAAAGTAAGTTCTCAATTTTTGTTTAATATTTTTCATATCATAAGACTATTGATTGGTTGCTTCACATTATTTGTTTGTTGAAAATTTTTTATGGAAATTGATTATTATTGAGATACTATGCTTCGTTATTATTGCGTCATGGTAGATTGGCTCGATTTGTGCTTTAAAAGTATTGGTTTGTTGAAATTGAGAATGTGGGTAACTTAATACATGAGATTTATTTTTACGCCTACTTGTTCTGTAGTTTGTTAAGATAAATTAAAAGAATTAATTATCATAATTTTTCTTGATAATTTAGGCATTAATTTCTTATGATTTGAGGAAATAAAAGCTAATTTTGTTGGTGCTTTATTGTGTTTTGTGGGTTAGTTTCTTTTCTTTTGGTTGGGATTAACTATAGGAAATTTGAGAATGGCACCCAAATGAGCAAAAGCAAGTTTTAATGGTTCGTGTAACCACACTCGATTTGTGTCAGCCAACACTGTGGCTAGATACACCAATTCTCTCATCAACAAAATTACAATTCTAAAGCAAGGATTAAATCAAGGTTTGATCACGCATCTTGGCCTTCAACCAATGATTGATTAAAGACATTGGCAAAAATTTTGTGCTTCACCAGAAGTTGCAATTATTCCTCTAGTAAGAGAATTTTATGCCAATGCTATTGAAGCCACTAATGATTTTGTTTTCATGCAAGGAAAACAAGCTCTATTCTCGAGCCATGCTGTCATGTGCCTCACATCCATAAGCACATTAAGATTGGAACATCATTGGGTCTACATAATGGCAAGAAAATCATTACCTCAACTTAACATTCCTGAGCATTCTTATACTCATATTAGTTCTATATACTACATGGTATATCAATCACAATTGCTCATAAGCCATTCATGGGCATTCAATTTCATTCTCCTAATTAGGCTCAATATTATCTTATCATATATATCTTTCACTCTCGTAATCATCCTCCTTATCTAAGCTCATGTCTAATATCTCAATCAAATTCGCTAATCAACCACCTATCAAGAAGCTTATTCAAAACAAAGTTTCCCACATAACACATACAAAAAGTGATCCTTCCCGAATATTATCACATATTCATTTCGTCATAGCAAACATGTCTAGTGATAAAATCATTGACGGAATATTAAAATCATCATCTACTATCGAAGCCACTAACGAAATATCACAGTCACAGGGGTATCAAACTCTCCGCTATACCAAAATCATGTCATACACTCATCCTTCCCACAAGGTCAGCACTTAATTTGCTGCAATAGGGTCCAAACTTTGGGCATAAGGTCACGCTTATAGCTGTAACTACCAATACTTTACTCGAGATATGTTCATTTAAACCACAATCACTAGACCAGGGGATTTCTAAAGATATTTCAAATTTGAGCCATAAACTTTAAAATCATAATCTCCCAAAATTCGAAATCACCTTCAAGTATGTCAATCATTAACAATAACGAATATAATTTAAACTTTAATCAAGCCACTCATTCCAAACTTAACATTCCATCAAATTACCACTCCATGTCTCACATCTTTAACAGAAATCCATTTGAAGATTAGAAATCAAAGGCTTATTTTCAAAGCCATTCATAACTTCAACAATTCCACTCATGCTCAAAAGCATTTTCGCTCATTGGACCCAATGGACATTGCTACCAAATCTCCCAGATGATCTTTCTCCTTAAGCTAGGCCATACAAGACTAGCTTAGCATATTTGCAACTAATTACCCTTAAACTATTCATGATCATCATAACAACATCCATATTTTTCCCTCACAATTTGGGACCTTAAATCATTCTTCATAGCAATATAAAGTGTTTGCCACAGCAATCCATATTATCAAATCGAACAAGGTGTCTTGGTCTTAATCCAAACTATACAGGACTTATGTACAAATTCCATCAATTGAAACAAATCCCTCTATAGGATGTTTTCTTCCATGTCATACACACACAAATTTATAACTTTTAAAACTCCACAAATGTACGCACATATTCAATAAGCTTCTGATAGTCCATTCATGTAATCCACAATTTACAAAACTTACTTTCCCGTGCAAGTACATACTCTAAAACCTCATCTCAGATGTGCTTTCTCCACATTTATATGGTATGCCAAAATCATCTTTTAGGCATATTTCAATGCTAAATAATCATACATCAAGTTCAAATATAAATCTCCCAGATGGAACTACTTTAGAATAAGAATTTCAAAATCATTTGCCTTTGAGCAATCACATTCACAATTAATCTTGTTAATTCATAGGCTTCATGCCAACCTGGTGAAACTTAAGCTCATCCTTAGAGCAGATTCATTACCTAGTCTTGGCAAGTTATGATTGTATGTCATCTATGACAAACACCAAGACTTACACTTTGGCTAATTCATGTACCCATAGCTTTAGACCACGTCACATCAAATCAAATCTTAGGAATTCTCAACCACCAGCTAAATCCAACATCAAATTCAATTAGGCTACTGTACCCATATTCAACACATATGTGCCTATAAACTTCCCAAGGACTCATTATCATTCACACGCATGCACAGCAGTCCTATACACATTCACCATGCAAGAGCATCTGCTAATGCTTACTCAAATAGGGTGACTAGGTCGATCATCAATAATCCCAAATGTAGAATGACCAAGAATTAACAAAGTGCACTTACTTCAGTGTATATCCAACTATTCAAATTACTGCCAAAGGCTTTAATCATTTCCTTTAACACATCATCCAATTATAATGGACATAACAGTCCCACCTCATCCATAATGACCAAAAGTTGTAGAAGCAAAATCCCGTTAACATCTCCTTAGAAGCATTTTACCCTAAAATCCTCTTAATGGTGGCTAGTCTTTCAGGGTAGCATCCTCACCTAAACCAGAGCAACACCAATCAAATTCAAAGATAGGCTGGCTTACTAAAAACTTAGGAGTTTGTGCAACCTCTACTCATAATTCGTGCTACAATCACAAATCATGAACAAGACTCTACGCTAATCCCAACACTTCGTTGATAGACACAAATTTTACTTAGGGCTCTCTAACCTAGGCACTTTGATACCAACTTTGTCATGACCCAACCCAACGGTCTGTGACCAATACACAAGCCCAGCAAGTAAGCCCACTAAACCTAAGCAAGCCTCAGAAGCCAAAATTATATAACACAAAACCAAGGGATTCAATAATATAATATTCACAATAAAACCAAATATAATACATTATCCTTGGCATATGATTCATACAAATATTTATAAGTTTATACATAACTACCCTTATATAAATCCATATGGCACAACATGCCTAATAGGTTTGGCTATGGATGGCATGCTCAAAAATACACAACAGAAAAAAAAATTAAAACTTTAGAACTAAACAACCAAAACATCTCTCGACCCATAGATCACCTTGATGATATTTAACACATAAAAGCACAAAATTAATTATTATTCAGAAAGTTACTTGCCAAGTAATTTCGTAGTTACAATGGGACTTCCCAAAGTAACCCCACAAACACCACAAGGAGTAAAAACCCTAGCCAATCAAGTGCTTGACCTCTAATGGTAGTACACAAGATTACAAATGAACCTTCAATGAAGGAAGGAGCTTTTAACTATACTTTGTGCTAGCACAGAGGACAACAATTGTCCTTTTCTTCTTTTTCACAATCTTAGCTGAGCCTCTCTTGAAATTGTTTCATAAGCAATTTTTTCTCTTTCATAAAAAGGGAGTGGAGGCAACGAGAGAATACGCTTTTTCTTTTTCTAACAAAATTTAGGTTTTCCTCAATTGTAAAAATCTCTCTTTTGAAAAATAGTTAAAAGATGACTTATATAGTTAGGTTAAAATAACTTCAATTTTGCAATTAAGCCCTCAATATTATAACTCATTATAATATTAGGCCCATGACTTAATTAAACTCTTTTAATTAAGCCCTTAGAAATTAAAATCAAAATTAATTTCTTTTATATTTTACAATCAATGCCTAATAATTATAACTATTTATAATTATGCCTAAAACTTAATTAAACTCTTTTAATTAGTTTATAGAAGTTAATTACCTAGCATGTGATTTAAGTCTAACTTAAATCATCACTCTCCCAATTTAATTCAAATGCAATCATTGTGTGTGACCCATTTGGTTCCTAATATGCTGGCAACGAAACTAATTAATGAGTTAATTGATTAATATAAATTTTAATCAATTAATTTATAATCAATTTCATAAATCAAGATTAGCATCTAGCAATACATCACGGTCACCCAATTGTTAGGAAAGTGCAAGGGTTCTTTAACAACCTTTCAGTGTACAGTTTATCAATGTAATTCATTCTCTCATCATATTCCTAGAGATGATAAAAGCTTGGTATAGTATCTACTCTTTTTGACCTCCATATTAGTTCTTTGCAATTATAGCATTAGCTTTATAAAGTCTTATGAAACCTTTTCATAACCTCCATGTCACCTTAGTCAAGGACTTCAATATGTCAATGTTAACTAAGAACTAATAGGATATGTCTTCTAAAACGCTTGAGGTGATGATTCCTATCTTGACCACTTATTTGCCTTCACATCCTTCGTACTATACCTAAAAGCATCATGTTTTGGAATCCTTGGTTAGGCACTCATAAGGATGAAATCAAAGCATAGCATTCCACACATAAGACAACATGGTGTCTCAAGTCTAGGGAGTACTTACACAACTTACACATGAGAAGTGTTGCATAGTCACTGAAGTGTACAACCTAACGTCTCAAGTTTAAGGAGTATTTACCCAACTAACACATGAAAAGTGTTGCATAGACACTGGAGTGTATTACCAAATGCACTTCTCATAGCAGGTCATGTTCAGTGAACTTGCTCTCATAGGCAAGCACCTATGTTCTAGTTCCAAGTATATTTATACTTCAATCTATGAGATCGATTGCTTATTTCTAAAGTAAGGAACATATAATATACTTGTCTCTAAGCATCATTGATGTCCAGTCTCGATGATATATTAACCAGGAACATTTTGAGATTATGCTTGGATGCATAAGGATCTCATAACTGCAACATATTATAGTTCCCTTGCAAGGCATATTAATCTCATGAACTTTATCCAATTAGACTTATAACTTATTATAATTAATGTCTTATTGATGAAAGAAAACTTCTAATCATTCAACTTGAATGATATTGTTGTATGATTGGAATCAAGCCTCAACTAATCCAAATTGGCTGCAAGGCTCATCGTAATAATGCCTACATTCATAATCACAGTGGAAAGCTTCAATTGACTTAGCGAAGTGACCAACACGTAACTAGAACCTATTAGATGCCAAAACTTGTCTATCTACAGATGACCTTTATCATGCACCTTTGTGGTCTATTTATCTACAAATGGTATACAAATGGGTGAAAACTATAATACTCAGTAAGTGATGTAGATAAACAAGATCATATATATATATATAAACACATAATAAATATAGCACTCTCGATGCAACTACATAATCCAACAAACATCTCCAAACATAGGGCATATCATTATCCCTAACGTTATGCTTGGATCACGGAATAGCCGAGAATGGAATAAAATAGTTATTACGTAGGAATAAAATGAGGTGAGAATATAATAGAGTAGTTATTATGTAGTTTAATACGACGAATGGAATCGAATAGGAATAATTATTATGACTTATTGCAGCGTTTGTTTGATAACAATAACTTTGAAAAAATAATGGAATAGAAAATAAAAAGACCAAAATATCCGTTATTATATATATGATTATTTATTTTTGTTTTATTTTTTAAATATTAATAATTTATAATTTAATTATACTATTAATAATTTATAATTTGAATATTAATATTTTTAAATATTATTATTTTATTATAATTTGATCATTAATATTTTTAATACTAATATTTTATTTTTAATTTAATATTATTATGATTAAAATACAAATAATTTTAATTAATTTCCAAATTTAAAATATTAATTTTTATAATATGTAATTGAAAACTAAAACTTTTCATTATAAAAATATTTAGTTTTTAAAACAGCAAAAATACCCTTTATATAATTTAGTAAAATTTATAACCAAAGACAAATATAAGGAAATTTTTTATTTTTTAATTATTTAATTTTTATTTTCATTAAAATTTTAAAATTTAAATTTTAATAATTTATTATTAAAATATTAGAATAATTTTTTATTTTTCTCTATTTGCATTTTTTATTTTTTATTTATACTTTCATTAAAAATTTAATATATTAATAATTTAATAACGTAAACATTAACATTTTAAAAGATTAATATTTTATTTATAATTTAAACATTATTATGATTAAAATATTAAAATGTTAATATTTTAAAATATTAATTTTTTATAATTTATCAATAAATTTTTAACTTTTTTATTTTAAATTCTTTTCTTTTTTTTCTTTTTCCTTTCTTCTTTTCCATGATTCGACCATCAGAAATGTGGTCGATGTAATGAAATGCCAATTTAGCTCACCATGTGGTCCGATCTGGCCACTAAGGTGTTAGTTAAAATTCTATTACGCAAGTATACGTATCGAATAGATAGTATATAACAAGCAAAATATCGATCCTACAGAAAATTAATCTAAAATTTTACAAAGTACTAAAATTAAACCAATATAATTTTATTCAAATAATTAAAATTTGAATTCTAATTAAACTAAAAATTACTCAACTAAAGCTAATTTAATTAAAAATTAAAGCAATAAGATAATTGGGTAAACAATAAATCAAACAAGCCTAGGATTACAATATCCTTCACACTTCATCTAAATCTTACCTCTCTTTCTTAACTTATATCAATAGGTTGAATTGCTAATCTAGAGTCCTCAATTATTTATAAGGGTTTCTCGTCTCATTTTATAAAATTATGTATTTTAACCAAAACATTATATCCCTATGTGAATTGAAATTAAAATAAACTCATTAAGTTCAGGCTCTAAATCTAGCTATATATGACCTATAGGTATATCCCTATCCTATATGTAAATCAATTAATATGATCATATGCTATCCCAATATTAGTTTACACTAAACTCCCTTTCCCAAGTTTTTTTAAATTCTTAAATCAATTTAATTGGTGATCAGGCAATTCAAAGCATTAAGAATAAATTGAAATAAACAATTCAAATCCCATTAAAGATAAGCGAGAAAGAGATTAATAATTTAGATTACATGTGAGTTCTATTGCAATCCTAGATAAAAATATTAGCTACTTATAATTTTAAAGACAAATAACATTATATAAAATTCAACTATTGAGAGTAACAAGAAAAATAAAAGCTAACGAAGAAAAGAAAATGATTGATTATAGCTTGCTTCTTGAGTTTCTACCTCAACTTTTAGCCTTTTGAATTTTCTAAAGTTCTCTCTAATATCTCATAAAAATATCTTATTTATACTAACAATCTTAACATAAAATCTCCTTAGTTAACCTTCTTATTCTAATTAGACTTAAAAGTGTAATGAGAGGCCCAAAAATCAAATATCATCTTTAAAAATTTCTAGTCTCGCTATAGTACACCTTGTCATCTTCTGACATAATTTTCTCTATCTTCAAGGCAAAAGTGGGAAAAGTAATCTCATGAAATTTGTAGCTCTATCTCTTAGCTTTCCAATGGCATAAGAATGACATCATTTAGAGTTCTGTAGCAAGAGTTATGGGCAAAATACGAAAGCATATGCAAGCTGATTTCTAGGTCCTTCAAACACCGTACTTTCCAAAATTAAGTCCAATTTCCTTAAATCCTACAAAAGCATAAAAACTATAAATAACAACCAATTTAAATTAAATAAACATAAAATTAAAATAACTAACTAAAATTAAACTAATTATAAAAGCAACTAAAAATAACTAAATTATAATTAAAAATTAAGAACTTAGCTAATATTTAATAACAAAATTAGACTAAAATAATTCTATAAAATAGAATTATCATAGGTTCCTAGATATGGACTTCTTGCAGCTAGATCTGGTTATGAAGTTCCAAATCTGATCGTGGGGATTTAGTCGAAAAGCACCAAATCTGATGCTTCTCGAGGCCAAATCTGGCTACAGATCCTAGATTCAACAACTCCTTGATTGAATCTTGCCGAAAAACACTAGATTGACGCTTTTCAACCATATTCGATCGTGGAACCATTATCGTCGCTACCATGGTCATCTCTGGTGATGAGTGCAAGTTAGAGAGACAATGAGAAAGGCAAAAATGTGAGAAAAGAGAGAAATAATAAAGGAAAATGAAAAGAAAAAGAAGCATTTACATGTCTAAGGTTGTAATATTTTATAGTTATAAAGGGTATTTCAGTCTTATCAAATTTAAAAGTTATTCCCCCCACTACAAAATAACAAATACCATAAGGGGGCTTGGGTTTAGTTAAGCTTGAGTTTTAACTCTTTTTGAGGAATAGCTAATACTAAAGAATAGTTATTCCTTTAGATAATTGCTTACCAAACGAGGGTAAAAAAAAACATGGGAATAGACCGGGAATAACTTAGCTATTCCCTATACCAAACATGCTATAAGTCTCCAATATGAAGGCATCTCAACATCTTCAATGTCTACGCAGGTCATCAAACATATCAGTAAGCTTACCCTCGAAGCCAATCAAAGTTAATCAATCATTCTCCACGGCACACTCTAGTTGTCGAAGTATCACATCAAAATCATATCATATTTATTTAAGCCTCTCATAGCTATCTAACGTAGTCAACGAGTGATCCTCCCTTAGACATAATCAAATCACACTCGGTGGTCAACCAACAAAGAATCAAATTACGCTCAGGGCAAAGCTGCTGTTGAAGAACAGATCACATGCGTACTAAAGTAATGAGTGGAAAACAAATCACGCATAACATCGAAATAGCTGGTGGGGAATTAGATCATCAATCGAAGTAATCTCTTGACCATCAGCATCACCCAAAGTATTTTTAAACAAGTGGCATCAAAGCACTACAGGCAGGACTAATACCCCCATCCCTGCTTACCACCATCCCTACAAGCACACACATAGTCATAAAGTGTGCTCAACCTCAAATTAAATCAACGTCCAAACTTCATCCTTCAGATGGAACATATATCCACAAATCATGCCATCATGCTTGTAACATTCTATATGTCCATATATTTCAAATCCAACAAGCTTCAGTCATCTCTAAGCTTAATATAATTCTAGGTGCCTTCAAGTCTCTAAAGCATCATCAAACGAAACAGAATAAAGCTATAAGGCCATATGCCTTTAACCCTACATGGGTATTCATCATATTCAATCAAATCAATCGTGGCTTAATAGCCTTATGCATATCCTCAAATCAACCTTGAATACATGGGCATTTATGCATATATCATATCCATAAGTAATCATGGCCCTTTGCCCTCACATATTTAATGTCACTCAATTATTGTGCCATTAACCCAAATACATATCGAGCCATATACCTACTTGGCAACCCATTCATCATAATTTGGCACATTCCTTAATCCATAATTCATAGTGCACCTTGTGTAGGCCTTTTGCTCTAAGTCTTACATACCATGGGTTCCAACACAATGCCACCTTATGGCTCACCACAAATCACACAAATACAAATTTCTTATCTTAGATAACTAATTACCCTAGGCATCCTCATCTAGGCACACAATCATATTTGTTATCTAGCTTTGCCACATACCTCTAGGTAAACATATATATCCATGCACACACACACACACACACATGCACACATATATACATATCAATTCTCTAGCCTAATCATTCTCATCTAGGCATATGCACAACATTTAAGTACCATGGCAACGCATACATTATGCTAGATGCATCACATGCATTTAATTAAATCTCACTCACCTTGACAATTAAAGGCACACCCAAAATCAAGCCCAACTTTTAGGCTCCAACCATGCTCCAGCTCACAAATACATCAATAGCCTTCATTCTCCCCTTCAACAAATCAAAACATCACAAAAATGTTTATTCACTAGCTTTCAAAAATATCTTAACTTTTCAAAAATACCCAAATTCAATATACATGCTCATTCTTTTAACAAATGAGCTAAATCCTTACCTTAGAAGCTCAGTTGCCTAAATCTAAGCTCCAAATCTCCAATAAACTCAAGGGGAGAAAGTTTGACCAAATTTGAAAATATTTAGATCTGAGGTTATTAATCGATTAAATCAAAAATCAATTAGTAAAAACATGTAATCTTACCACCGAATAAATTTCCTAAGCTTAGATCTAGCTCAAATAAGCTCCAAATGTTGTTTGAGGCTTAGGGTTCAAAGAAGGTAGAGAGAGAGAAAACAAAAAGGGTTTGTGCACAAGCTGATGCCTAAATCCTTTTTATTTTTGCCTTTCTTCATTAACTTATCAATAAATTTGACAATATATCGATACATTTGCCCATATTTCAACTAAATGTATCGATAAATTGGGGCAATGTATTAATACATTTCAACTAAAATAGTATTGGGTGCTCTCTGCTTCAAATGTATTGATACATTAGGACAATGTATCGATACATGTTCATCAAATTTCCAAATCTATCGACACATCCTTAAATTTATTGATAGAATTCCTCCAGAACACCTCATATTGTTTTTCCTACCAAGAATGTGTTGATACATGAGGAGTTGTATGGATACATTTTCCCCTATAAGCATTTTTAAGTCTTTTCTAACTTTTAAAAATCCAACTTAACACCCCAAATTCATTCCCCATTAATCTCATACCTCAAATAACTCATATAATTCAAATTCTCATACATATATTCTCAAATATACATCAAATTAATTCAAATCCTTAAGTTATAGGATTAATTCATCAGTTTTATCAATATTTTCCTTAATGTCATATTTAGGTGTCAAAGTGCCAAACATATGCACAATTCCATTGAAAACTCTCCTTTATACCAATATTCATAGTCATACACCTAAAAGTGTAGTCATATTCACCAAAGTTCAATTTAACTCATCAATTGGCTTAGATATTTCATCATATTATTAGAATCCTCAATGCACACAAAAATTCAAAGTCTTTCTCTATAGACCTCAATGGATCATATGTGTGCTCCACAAGCATATTCATCAAGTTTTCAAGTTTACTTATCAAATCACTTGGCCAACATCACATTTAGGCCATATCAAAAATCAAGAGTGTTACAATATATATATATATATGTTACCTTTTAAGTGTCTTGAATTGGTATATTTCTTAATACCTTGATTGAATATGTTGAATGGAAATATATTCAGTCACTTTGGATTGATGGTTAGACATTATAGGTCTTAATGCTTATCTATGTTAATGATTTTTGCTAACCATTGACTCTTGAGTTTAAGTGCATAAAGCTCACACTTCTATTCCTTTTTGATATAACAAAAAGGGGGAGAAGATTATGAGCACATTCAAATGCTCTTATACTCTTGATAAAGTTGAAACTTTTCGAAAACCTTTTGAAACTTCATGCATGTGTTGAGGAGGGAGAATTTTATAGTTTTTATTCATTCTTAAATCCTTCTTACTTGAGCTTAAAAGTTTTATACAAGCACTTTGAGACTAATAGAGTAAGGGGAGCTTTCAAGAGATTTCAAATGCAAATACGCTTATGATTTTGTCATATCAAATGGGGAGATATTGGTAGCCTTAAGATCACTTATGTTTTAATTTGACAAAATTGCATGACATCTTTATTTTGAAAACAAGAATTTGAAATTGTCAAAATAATATTTTCATCCTCTTAAAATCATAAAAATGTTTTAACAGCCATTCATACTTAGAACATATCAGAAAGCTTTCAAACATTGAATATTAAACTTGAGAAAGCATAGAACAAACATGCTTTAGGTTGATATTTGGTCACAAGGGAGATATAGTTGAAGTTAAGTGCCAAAATGACAAGGAATCTTGAAGAAATAAAGCTTTAATCAATCTTAGAGCAAGACCAATTGATCCAAGGACAAAATGGACGAGAAATCATGAAGAATCAAAAAGTTCTAGTCGGTCTTATAGTGACCCTAGTCAATCTTATGGCAAAATTGGCTAGAACGGCCAAGAAAACTTGAAAATGCATAGCCATAGTCAATCCCATAAAGGTTGTGGTAGATCTTAAGGCATTGAAGCACAAGAAATTTGACTTTCATGAAGCCATAGTTGATCCTCGAAGAAAGGTAGTTAGCTACCAATGCCCAAAAAATCAAAATGCAAGCTCTTGAGGAGATGCTCGAGTAGAGGAAGCTTATATTCGACTATAAAAGCCCTAATTTGAGATTTTTGAATAACATAGTTGATCCTAAAAGCTTTGTAGTCGATCTTAGAAGCTTTGTAGTCTATCCCAAAGACTTAACGATGGTTATATTTATTTCAAACCTGTGTTTCATGATTCTAAATCTCCTTTCAAGTATAAGGCCAACCTTGACTCATTTTGAAGTAAGAGAAGACTAGTAAACATTTAAAAACCCTAGAGAGAAACTTTTACATCTTTATTCTTCTCTAAATATCACTTTAGTCTCCCATCAAGCCTTAAAAAGCTCATTCACTTGCAAATTCTTAAGCTGATATTTGTGAGATATTTCTTCTCTTGTACACCAAAGCTTAAACCTTTAGCTACCAACCTTTGCAAGGCAAATCTTTGCTATTACTCCTTTGTACACATATTTATAAGGGTTCTAACTTAACTTTAAAAAGTTAGTGAAGGTCGTAGTTGAGCCTGGTAAAAGCCACTTTGTGGGTTGTGCTTACTCTTGTTAAAAGACATTATTAGTGTAGAAGTCTCGATATACAACATACTAAGAGGGGTGAATTGATATTTAAAAATTATTTTAAAAACTAAGTGTAAAAATTAAAACTTTTGCAACCAAAAATTTCTTCTTAAGTAAAAAAAAACAGTATGATTTTCCTAAACAAGTTTTCAATAATGAATTGAATAGAACAAGTAACAAGTAAAATATGTTTCCTAAGTTAAATGCAAGAAAGCATAAACAATGAATTAAATCAAAATATTTTCCTTAGCTAAATGCAAGTAAAGCATAAACAACAAATCAAGGTAAAATAATTTCCAAAGGCAAAAGAAAGCAATAAAACACAATGCGAAAAAATTAAAAGCAAGACACAAAATTTTTATAGTGGTTTGGCTTTCTCTAGTGTCTATCTCCATTCCCTTGGTACACTAAGGAATTTCAAATCCACTAAGAGAAATGAGTTTTTTATGGGATCAAGAAAACTGTTCACAATGTATTTTAAAAGGATCAAGCGAAATGTTCATAATGCTTTTTGTGGGATCAAATGAAACCCTTACAAGTTTTTTCACAAGATAAAATGAAACCCACCAACAATGGTTTTTAAGGGCTCAACCATAAACCCTCACAAATAGCTTTTCAAGGTTAGGCTAGAACCTTTACAATGGAGTACAAGGATTAGCAAGAAAAAACCTGTACAAAGGCTAGATGCTAAGAGTTTAAGCTTAAGTGTGTGAAGAGAAGAAATACTAGCTTAAATAAAGTAATTTTTCAACATTTGTAAGCTTGGTGGAAGACTAAAATAAAGCTAAAGTGTGAGGATAAGCTTTTGGAGGTCTCTCTAGGGCTTGAAACTTTATCTCAAGTTTACTTTTACTTTCAAATAGCTGAAAGGCAGTTATTTATAACTAATGTGAAGTTTGGAGTTATTAGACACAAGTTTGAATCAAATCTGGCCATTAATTGAGCTTAAAAGTCGACTATGACGTTCTTAGGATCAACTATGTTCTTCGAAATTCTCAAATTAGGGCTCTATAATTAAGTATAACTTTCCTCTACTCGAACCAACTCCTAAAAGCATGTTTTTTGCAAGTCTAGATTGTGGTAGTCAACTACCTTTTTGCTATAGTCAACTATGGCTATGTAAAGTCCTTTTTCTCACGCTTTTTACTTGACAGGGTCGACTGTACTCAGGCCAAGGTCAACTATGTTTGTTCAATTCTTTATTTCCTTGAGCTTTTTGGAATAGGGTCAACTACAGGCACTGTCATGACTTAAATCCAAGAGTCCGTGACTGGCGCACTAGCCCAGCAAGCAAGCCCACTAGACCCAAGCAAGCTTCAAAATTCAAAATCGTATAACATAAGCCAAGGGATTTAATAATGAAATATTCACAACAAAACCAAATATAATACATTATCCCTAGCACATAATTCATACAAATGTTTATAGGGCCATCCGTCAACCATCCAAGATGGGCTTGTATATAACAACCCTTACACAAGTTCATATGGCACATCGTGCTTACATACACAATAAATTAAGTGTGGAGCAAAAGCTCATGATTGAGGCAGTGGAATGATGCAACAGATGGGAACCTACCAGATGCCAAAATCGATTTGTCATGGGGCAACCTTTACCACATAGCTCTATGGCCTATTTATCTACACATAGTACACAAATAGGTAAGTACTATAATACTTAGTGAGTGGTGTAGATAAACAAAATCATATATAATTATATAAATATTGCACTCTCGATGTAACCACATAATCCCATAAATATCTCCAAACATAGGGTATATCACTATCTTTAAATCTCCAATGTGAGAGCATTTCATTATCCTTAATGTCTTTAAATATCATCACACATATAATTAGGCTTACCCTTGAAACCGATCAAACTTATTCATATTATTCTACTCGGCACACTCTAGTCACCGGAGTCTCACATTATAATCATATCACATTTACTTAAGCCTTTTCATGGTGATCTCACGTCATATGTAAATCAAATCAATGAATGGTCCTCCCTTAGACATAGTCAAATCACGCTCGATGGCCAAACAATGAAGAATCAAATCATGCTCAAGGCAAAGCCATTGGAGGAGAAACAGATCACGCACGTGCCGAAGCAACAAGCGGAGAACAAATCACACTCAACACCGAAGCAATTGGCAAAGAATCAAATCATCAACCAGAGCAATCTCCCGACATTAGCATAAACCAGAGTAATCTCAACGGGTGGTATAAAAGTACTACATGAGGGAATCATAGGCAAGATTAGTGCCATCGTCCCTAGTTACCACCATCCCTATAAGCACACATATAATCATAGGGAGACAGAACTCCACTCCATCACAAATCAAATTAATGTCCGAAATTCATTGCTCGAAAAGAAACACAAATCCACAAATAAGGCCATTATGCCTTTTCCATTCCATATGTCCATAATAATTCATATTTATTGAGCTTTAATCGTCTATAAGCTTGTTTAAGGTTGTAAGGGATTTTATATGTCCAAGACATCATTTATTCAAATCATCTTATCTTATCATTCACCTAGGGTAATATGCTCTGAAGGGCCATCATAGCCTCTAGACATTCTAGTCTAGGCTTACATCACACAAGCCACTTGTGCAGCTTACACCTCAGCACACAATCACACATTTCATCACATACGCATATATATATATATATATATATTCAAATATATATATATAAACACACACACAGACACGTATATAGTTTTCTAGCCTAGGTTCATCCATCTAGGCATGCATCATTTATCCTAATACCATGGTAGTGCACCTCTCGTGTGTTATGCATCACATGCATTTAACTTAAATCCCATTCATAGTGACAAAATTGAATGTAATTTCAACCAAGCTCATTCCTTAGCCCCCAATTGTCATCTAACTTGCCAACGAGTTGATCTAACTCCGTTTCCCCCTTCAAATATATCAGAACATGAAAATATTAATTATTCCTATCTTTTTAAAAATACTAGCTTTTCCACAATCAACCAAATCTTAGCAATCTAACTATTTAAGGTCTAATTCTTCATTAACGAGCTAAACCCATACCTAGAAGTTGGATTGCATGAGTCTTAGCTCCAAATTCTCCAATCCAAACTAAAAAGGAAAAATTACCAAATCTAAAGAAAATCAGATTTTGAAGTTATTAATTGATTAAATTGAAAAATAATTAGTAAAAATGTTAAATCTTACCTCCAAGATGGTTTCTCAAGCTCCAAATAGACTCAAATGGCTTTAGAAATCAATTTAAGAGTTAGGGTTTTGAGTTTTTAGAGCGAGAAAAGGAGAGAAAGAGCTGAGAGAAAAGGTTAGGTGAAAATGGCCCAACACTCCTTTTTATTTTTGCCTTTTTTCAGTGATGTATAGATACATTTGGTAATGTATTGATACATCTGCCCTAATTTCAAATGAATGTATCGATACATTTCAAGCAAAACGGTCTTAGTTTCTCTCTACTTCAACTGTATCGATACATTGAGATAATGTATTGATACATGCTCATCCTTTGCCAAATTTATCGATACATCCTTAAATGTATCGATAGAATTCCTCCAGAACACCTCTTGTTGTTCTTATGGCTAAGAATGTATCGATACATAGAGGGATGTATCGATACATTTTCCCCTATAAGCAATTTTAAGCTTCTAAAACTTTTCAAAAATCTAAGTTTAACACCCCAAAATCATTCCCTATAAATATCATACCTACCTCAGATCATTCATTTAACTTAATCCCATACACATAATCTCACAAACATAACATCAAACTTAGACAAAACCTCAAACTATGGAATTTATCACATATTTCCTCAAAATTTGCCTAAGTGTCCATTTATCTACATATATATCTTCAAACTCTTGGCATACATAACGTACCATCCATTACCTTAATTTACATTGAAAATTGGGGGTGTTACAGGCACTTTAGGGTTAACTGTGGCTTTATATTCTTCAATTTTTGAACTCTTTATGCCTATGGATTGACTTGAGCTCTAAGGTTGACTCTTGACTTGTGTCTTGAGGTTTTTTTAGCCTTTTGGCTCCTCTCTTCAGCTATTTCTTGCTTGCCTTGTTCTTATAATCAAATAATGATTCAATGTATGTTTGTTTTTTTTTCTTTGCTGAATATGCATTGTTTGAAAGCTTTTATGATGTTTTCTAATGATACATGGTTTTTCAAACAATTATGTAACCTTAAGGGATTAAACAATTTCAAATGCTTGACATTAAGTTCAAGATAACACATAATTTTTGTCAAATCAAAGCATGATGTAACTCAACGCTAACTGGCATATTGTCATTCTACTTGATCCAATTAAAAAGTGGTTGCAAGGGTTTAATGTTTTATCTTGTTGAAAAGCACATTTTCTTAAGTGGATTCAAAACTCCTTGGTAAGCCAAGGGAGAAGATGTAGGCATTTGAAAAAGTTGAGCTTCTATAAAAATCCTTGTGTCTTGATTTACTTTTGTGCATTGTAATTTATTATTGAAAACTTGTTTTAGCAAAATACTTGCTTGGCTTTTTGACTCGATAACGAAATTTGATTCTGGAAGGAATTAATTTTTCATTGAGCTTGTAAAGAAAATATTTATAAAATACTAATTCACCCTACTCTTTATATTTATTGCATTGAGCTTACTACAGTAATATATTTTTCCAAATCTTTTTTCAAATTAAAAATGATTTGCTTCACTAAAAACTCTTCCATAATCAAAACCAACAGCTTCTGTTTTTGAATTTCGAAAGGATCTACATCTTGTAGAATTCTTCTTCGCATCCATAATTCAAGATTTGAAAATGTCAACTGGGATACATTTGTTTCCAAACAATCCTTGAATTTCTAAGCATGAATCTCATCAGAACTAGTGGTCGGAAAGACTAGTTGAGGGGCAGAATAAGGGGCTGTTTCCATAATAGTGGCACGTATAGCAAATTTCTCCTTGCCCACCGTAATATGGGTGCATCTAGGAATCCGTTCAACATATTGCATTTAGAAAGCAAATTGGCATTCTTGAGGAAGAAAAACCGAAGCTCTCTTCCTAGGTAGCACTAGTTCTTTTCAACTTAAGCTCCCTTTCTCTCCCTTGGAGATTTTTCCATTTGTCAGGATCACTATTAAGTTGGATGCTTGGTTAACCTGTGATTTGTGACAACCCTTACTAGGTGCCTAGAGCAATACAGAATTTCAATGCGCAAGGTTTGGAAGCTTGAGATTTCTACATCTAGGGTTTTGAAGATATAGCATCTTCTTACTCTTAATTAGAGTTATTTTTAAAATCTGCTAAGCATTTTTGTAAATATGTTTTCTCTAACATTAGGTACCTATTCCATCCAACTTTTGAAAAAAAAAAAGAGAAAAATAAAAAAAAA
>NW_018397273.1:2367273-2372641 GCF_002168275.2 Theobroma umbraticum
TTGCCAGTGTGCAGTCACCTTTTCATGGATCGCTACTACTACTACTGCTACTACTACCACAGCATTGCCAATTCCCTATCATTCTATGGAAAAACCCAAAAAGTCTAATCTATAATCTAAGAATGGAAAAGGTATCTCGCCGCTAGCGCTGGGCCTGGAGTCAAACCAGGGCGCCTCAACCCTCCGACCAGAAAACAAAGGGAAATAATCACGCATTTAAAAATTAAATAAAACAAAAACCAACTACATACTTGTATTACAGCATAGAAATTAGAGAAATTAATGATATAAAAATATAGTACTTGTATAGGAACTTACTGCTACTCATTACTCTTTTCACATTAGCAACCAATTGATTAGAATTAAAAAAAGGTATTCCCAAAAGTTGGTGGGGAATGGAGATGATGATGCAGCGAAATGCAAAATGTCAAACACTAGGTTGCAGTTTTGGGAACTGGGGTTTGACAGTTCCTCCTCGACCACAACACATTTGCCTTCCTCTTCTGTCCTTTACTTGCTAACCTTAAGGTTCTTAACTTTACATGTTAGTTGTATTAATATTATTATTTTTGAACTCGCATTTTTGTTGTCTAATGGCAGGGGTGTTTCCATCCCTAGTATTCTCCAGTTCTAGATTCTTTCACCCCAATCAAGCCATTTAAGGCTAAGCTAATACGTTGAATTTGAATACACCTCCCCCTCTCTCTGCTTTTCTCTACTGTAACAAAAAAGGAGAAAGAGAATGGCACCCTAGCGCCTAGCTTTGCCAATTGCCAATAACAAAGAGACCTGTGTAAAGTTCGTTGACTATTTCTATCCATTAATGGCACTTTGAATATGGATTTGATGACCTACAGTGCAGTTTACGATTAAGAAACAAAGGACAAGAAATGAAAACCCACCAACAAATAAATAATAAAAGGGAAAAGAAAAAGTGAGAAGCCGCTAGAATGTTGTGCACCCTAAAATAAAAACTAAACACAATAACAAATGCTTATGCTTTACTGCAGTCAGCCGAGAATTACAAGTTGGATCACCTACCTAATCGAATTTCTACCTTAATTATTATCTTTGGAAGGAAGGAGGGAATATAGAAGCAAAAAAATGCTGACAAGGAAGGAAAATTGTTTTTTTTTCTTCCTTATATTTGGTATAAAACATGAAAGAGGTTAAGTGTAAAATTGTAAATAAAAAACTTAATTTAATTAGAATGAATGTCTTCCACTCTTGAAATAATTATATTTGAAAAGAAAAAAAATTTTGGGCAAATCCATCTATTTTTCTTTCCCCTCCTACTTGTTTCACACCAAACAAAGAAGAAAGCTAATACTATTTCCTTGGCTCTGTTTCTTTCTTTCCTTTTTTTTCCCTCGTGCCAAACATTAAAGTTATACGTATGCACTAGAATTCTAAAATTATGCCTCGTTTTTGTCCATATATAAAACATTCACATATATGCTTTCTAGTGGTAGTATTATTTTACTAGCTTATCTTTTTTAAATATATTTTAGATATAAAAATAAAAAAATTACTAAAATTATTTAAAAAAATTTAAATAAATTGTTATTATTTTATTATGTTTAATCAAATTATTATATTTTTATCTTAAATTAAATAAATTCTTATAATTAACGTTATTTAAATATTATTAATTAAAACATCACTTGGCATTTTATGTCATGTGATGTTAATATGTCATATTAACATTTCATAGTGAATGATAACTTAAAATGTTGATGTAGTGTGATTATATGGTTACATGATATTTTTACTTTCTACATCAATACTACAAGGTATAAAATGTAACAAGTAATATTTAGATTAATGATAATTTATTTTATCGAAAATAAAAGTATAGAAGTTTGAAAATGTCACCTGGTAATAAAAAAATAAGAATTTATTTAAATTTTTTAAAATAATTTATGAACTTTTTAAAGTGTTATGTCTATATTTTACTAGCTACACCAGTACTATGAGTAGTGATAATCTTTTTTCTTTTTTTTTTTTGTCATTTACCTTCTAAATATTAGTGGCATTAATCTTTTGAAAAATAACTAATATCTAACTCAATGTGTGTTTTGACAACTTTAAACAGAAGAAACTTTTATTAGCTTAGTGTAAATTCTGTGAATGGGCTTGTAGATTTTGTTATTTTTTGTTTAATATTCACATGATGAAAAATTATGATTAAGTCATTAATATTTGCATTTTTTTTCAATTCATAGTTTTCCTCTCTCTTAGCATCAACTATATATCTAATTAAATAGTAAAATCAAAAGTAAAAATTGAATACAAACATTATTTTAGCATACATGGTTGTAGTGGAAGTGTATTTCATCAAACCAATCTAAAACTTAGCTGAAAATCCAAAATAAACTTATTTAATTTTAATTAAATTAAAGCAACCTAAACTTTTCCCACATTATGCATTCACAAAATTTCCATAATTTCAACCAACAAAATTTTCCTACTACCCAAGCACATGGCAAACTACATTATTTAATATTTTGTGATTATTCTTTTACATTGATTTATTTTTGGAGAAATAATGGAATAGAGACTATAATCTCTAGTATTTTTATGAGCTAGTAGTAATTGAAAAGAAGAAGGCATAATACTTTAAAAAATTCCTGAACTATTCAAAAAAATTTTAAATAAATTTTTATTTTTCTATTAAGTTTAATCTTATTTTTACATTTTTATTATATATCAAATAGATCCTTATAATTAATCTTTAACTATTTATTTATAATTAGTCAAAATATTATTTATTATTTGACGTTGACATGGAATATAAAAAATATCATTTGTCAATTTTATCATAGCATATTAGCATGTTATATTATCATCCAATATGACATGTAAATATACCACATTAATACCATATGAGATAGAATGACAAAAACTATTTCGCTAATAATATTTAGCCAATTATTGATTACAAAGACTTATTTAAGTTAAATAAAAATATAAAAATATAATTAAATATAATAAAAGAATAAGAGTTTAATTAATTTTTCTTAAATAACTCGAGCATTTTTAATTATTATGTCAAAAAAATGACTTAATAAAATGTGATAATGAGATATAAAAGAGTAACACATGCAATAGTTATCTCAAACAAAGACATAAATCATAATTTTGTGCAATTTAGAGACCAAAAAGTAAGAGACTAAAAAAGTAAAGGACCATCGAGATTAAATAGTTTTCTTTTGCTTAATATTTATATACCTTAATTAAGCATAAAAAATTTTAAACCTTCGATTGTCTGCAAGTTAATGTTTGGTTTTGGACAAGAATAAGAGTGTCCATGGACTGGATCTATCGAGCCTCCCTCCTTAAAAGGAAAAGCTCAAACACCCTCTTTGTCTTCCCCCCCAAACCCCTCCAAATTCAGTTAATATGATATATTTTAATATTTTCAATATATTTAAGGATTAAAACTAAATAAAAATTTCTTTTTAAAAAATTAAATAAAAATATAACATTTATTAATATAAAAATTTATTTAACTCAAAGCAAATCGAATTTGAGCCAAAAAATTCATACCCAAATCTAACTTGAATCAAGTTAATCTCATTGAGTTGAGCATGTAACTCGACCCTAGAAGTGATCATGCATTAGGTTAAATTCGATTTATACCTCTAAAACTTAGATTAGGACTTACGTTCAACCTGTCCAGTAGAATTATATTTATTTATTACAATATTTAAAGAAATTTTACATTAATATTCTTCAATATATTAAAATCAAATAAAAATAAAAATATATAAATATACTAATATCTTGATCGAACCTAAAAAATTTTACTTAAATTGCGATCCAAGCCGGGTGAAGTCCACCAACCTAGGGAGCAACCCAATCGGAATCAAGCCAAAACCTGCAGTTTTGTCTGAGCAACCTAACTTTTCTTGAACACCTCAAGGCAAGAGTTGCTTTTCACAATAATGCATGCATTTCTCACATCCGCTGGAGATTTGACTAAACGCTGGGACCTAAAAATGAGGTTTAATTTACCAAATTGCGCTTCAGGATCAACGCCGCCTATTGCCCATTAGATGTTTATGAAACACATGCAATGTGCATATCCGTTTCAGTTTTACTTTTCACCGCCCCTGCACTGATATAATATTGGGTGACTTTTCAATTCTCTTTATTTATCTTTTAATAAATTTTTTAGATGTTTCAAGATTATATTTTCTTTCTTTTAACGGTTGATGTTTTTAATGTTTTAATATTTTTAAATTATTTTTCTCAATTTTTTTGATTTTTGGACATTAAATATTGTGCGTTGTTAATTTTATAAAAAAATTTAGAATTTAAGACATAATATCTAAAAAAGTTCTTAAATAATTTAAAAATATGTAAATAAATTTTTATTATTCTATTACATTCAATTAAGTTTTTATGTGAAATTGACCTCATATATTGATATATCATAATGGATAATGAAGTGATATGATGATATAACTAGTGAACATTAATTCATAAGTTTTATTTTGAATTAGGTATAATATTTGATAATACAAAAATATATAGATTTGATTCAATGCAGTAGATGAATAACAACTTATTTAAATTTTTTTTATAATTTAAAAGGTTTTTCAAATCTTATATCAAAATTTAAATATAAAACACACTATCAATGATTGAATTATACAGTGAGAGCTTATAGCTAAGCAAACTAAACAGTGAAAATCATAAGAGGTGTTCTAAAACAAAAATATAGAAATTTTATTTATTTGATGCAAATTTCGGGAGGGGGAGGTTGTAAAATGGGTCATTTTCAGGGTCAGGAAATCAGTGTCTGCTAGCTTGCACGTTAAATCTGAATGACCTACCTCCAACTTTATCGTCCTAATTAAATTTAACAAGTTACAACAAGTAAAAAAGAAGAAGAAAAGGAAAATAAGCAGGTTTCCTTGAAGAGAATGGTGAAGTGTGCAGCAGGTGGTGATTAATTATAAAAGAAAGAGAAAAGCAAAAGAAAAAATAAAGAATGCAAGCAAATGGGTGTGCCTGCTTTGCTTGGAGGGGGAGGATCATCGATTCATAGTAATGGTCGTTGGAAGAGCGGTAGCGAAGACGTCAAACAGGCAACGACGAACAACAAGCCATCACCCCCCAGCACACCAATCCACAAAGTCTTTGCTGCTTCGCTTTGCTTCTTACTTTGACAGCCCATCACCTTACCTGCCCCTGCCCCCTGCCCCTAATTTTACTCTTTTTATCACCATTATACTTTAGATACTATCTTTCATTCATAATGTTTGCCCCTTTCCATTTTGCCTGTCGCAATAAATTCATCCGCACCAGGACGCTTAGCTAAGCGCCACCCGCCAGCAGCAGCACCACCATTCCCCCCCCC
>NW_018397273.1:2372741-2383527 GCF_002168275.2 Theobroma umbraticum
TTTCATAGACGTGAAGATAAAAGAGCATACGTTTTGGTTGTTTGACTCCTTAAAAGCCAAGCTCTGTCTGTCCTCTCCATCAGAAATCTAGTTTTGCTAATCTTAGTTTTCGTTTAATAATTATGAACAATATTAGCATTAACATAATAAATTTACTAGCTGGAATCTGTGATTCAACCGTCACATAAAAACATTATTTGATATCGATAATCTATATATATATATGGTAATTGATTCATGTGTAATATGCGAAAGCTCATCAATCCTTGGTCATATAGATAATGAAAATGATCGTTTTCATTTGTTAATTTTCTTATTATTTGATAAGCATGATTTTTGACGTTAGGTTTGATTAATTTAAAGCATATATATTCGACCAGAGCATAGCAATGAATATGCCGTAACACGTGCGCTTGTGTTGATGAATATATTTGTCTTTGAGGCACTCAGGTTGGCACCCAAAGTAGTGACGGTAGTAGAACAGGACTTAAGCCACGCCGGATCATTTTTGGGAACGTTTGTGGAAGCCATACACTACTACTCAGCCCTGTTTGATTCCCTAGGGGCAAGCTACGGCGAGGAGAGCGAGGAGCGGCATGTGGTGGAGCAGCAGCTGCTTTCGAAGGAGATACGAAATGTGCTGGCATTAGGAGGCCCTTCCAGAAGTGAGGAGGTGAAGTTCCATAACTGGAGGGAGAAGCTGCAGCAGTCTGGCTTCAAGGGTATCTCTCTTGCTGGCAATGCAGCCACGCAGGCTACGCTGCTCTTAGGCATGTTCCCATCTGATGGCTATACCTTGGTTGAGGACAATGGCGCCCTCAAGCTCGGTTGGAAAGACCTTTGCTTGCTTACTGCTTCTGCCTGGAGGCCCTTCCATGCGAGTGCTGCGAGTGCCACAACTATCCATCGTTGTTCCCACTAGCTTTTCCTTTTGTATGTTCTTTGATCTGCCGCTAAGATGTTTCTATGTCTTGAGGGATCAGTTCTGCTTCAAAGGATAGGAATGTGTTGCCAATCACCATTTGCCCTTGCAATCAATCTGTGTTCCCAGATCATACTTATTATTGCTTTCAAGCTTTTGCTTGACGGTAACAGGAGACGCATCCCCTACACCCTGCCCTCTAGTGCTAGTATCCTAACGCAAGCTAAGTTAAAGTTTTCCATTTCATCATAATGGCAATGTTTTAGAGGCTCTATGCTTTTCCTTAATTTCACAAAAATGGAATCCACAAGACTACTGCTAAATAAATGAAGATAGGCATTCAACTTGTTTCTTACTTACAAAAAGGTACAAAAGTTTATCGAAGTAAATGAATTCGTACAGCCACCGACACCATAAATCGAAATAGACAAACGATTTCAAGAGCTTGCAGCCATAAACATGCCAAGTCTGACGCGGTAGTTGACAATGAGAGACAATAGATAGGTGTAGGACTAGCAAAATATTTATGAACCAATCCATGGGTTTCAGTCCAAATTTAGATGTGTAATCCAAACTATGGGTGACATGTGTCCACTTTAAATGGGTTGTGGGTTTGGTCGGCGAGTTTTAGTGAAGACTCTAGGCTGAGTCGGGCTTGGTTGATGGGTGTTATTACCGGGGCTTCAGTTTTGCACTTGGGTTTTGTGAGGAAGACACTTCATGAAATTTTGAGCTTCTTGCGTTTTCTGTTGGACGTCCATTTTTTTACTTTTTTGACATATGGAATATAATAGAAATAAGAAGTCAGACGAGAGGTGAAAATAATAAATAGTAGCTGAAAGGCATTAATTGTTCTTCATGAAAGGGCAAAATTCGCTAGTAGATGGAGGCATTAATTGATCATTTGAGGCAACATTACTGTCAGTACCAGAGGCGGAAAATAATGGCCTACTTTTTCTCCTTTTATAGATGTTGTTTCCCTTTTCTTTTCTCCTTTTTTAATTTGCTCTATTGCTTGGTTTTTGGTTTTCATGACGACATGCTACGTTCAGTCTCTAGTGAATTCTTTTTTTTTTTCTATTTATTCTTGCTCCAAGGGACATGCTCTGTGTTACGAATTACGTTTCTTCACCTCAATATGCGATAATTCATGTAACACTTCAATGGATGTCTTCACGCAAGTCAATCAATACTCAGTTCTATCTGATCAAATATTAATAATAGTAACAAATCAGACTAACAAAATCTACATCAAAATCAGAGAGCATACTAAAATACCATACATGCAACCACTGAATCATAAAAAGAAAAAAATATTTTATTAATAGGAAATTAATTATAAAGGGACCAAGGCATGTTATCGTTGGGCTATAAAGGTAACCCTAGATGATTCGTTACATACCTTTACCAGTAAGGTAGCTCAACGATCAGCCGACTACTCAACTCCTATAAAGAGTTTATGAAATTTTACACGTATTCTACCAACAGACTTTACAACTTTTGAAATGAGGACATTCCTTTCTTAAAAGATCTTTTCTCCTAAAGACTTAACAAGTATTTTTAGAGATGTCACCGTGAACCGTTACAATGTTTGAAAGAGAGACATTTCCCTTACAAATACAAAAGACTCAATCTTTTAGACAACTCTACCTTATCATAGTCCGATGCAAGGTTAGCTCATGACGCTCTACGCCATTTCTTCTTGCACCTGCCTAATGGTTTCCTTCATTCTTTTTGCAATTCTTTTCAACCCAGGATGGCTTGTTTATTTTTTCTATCATTTTTTTTTCAGTTTATTTGATTTATGGAATTTGAAAACTTTTTCTTGCCAATCTTGAAAATTACATTACATAGTTTCTTTTTAGCCAAAATTTAAAATATCATTTCTGCAGCTTATTCATTGTCAAATGTAGATGCGATTGGTTTGGTTATTTCAATGAGCAAAATTACTCCTATATATGTCAACAACAACTACTCAAATTCCCGACTGGAATATCCTGCTACAAAATGTCAAGTATATATGTTTGTTTATTTCGTGTGTACAAATTTTATACTGCTTGTTCATACATGTTTATATGCATTGATTTTTAATAGATCTATACCTACTTTTAATGCAAAGAGGAACAATAATTAATGTAACACTTTGGCAAGATCTTGCATGTGTACTCTATTGATGATGACATTATAGGAATGAAAACCAAGCCTATCGTGATATGATGCTCACAGTACCTTTGATAATTTATGTTGCATATTTAGAGACTAGATGACATCTTCCAATGATACAATATCTGTGGGTTGATTTTATGTTCCTTATTTATTTGCTACTTTGTTTAGTTTCAAATATCTTATTACAGGTAATGATATACACCTTTGTTGCACGAATCAAGGATTTTGATTGCACTGGGGATGGTATTATATTGACTGCAAATTATGCATGAAGACGTTGCAACAAATAGGTGACAGTTTTCGATGCCCAAATACAAATCATGGCTAGTAACCAGATCACCTATGGTATGCAAAATCTTGTTTTTTCTTCCTATTGATTAGCTACAAATTGGTCGTGATTGTTGAAGACGATACTGGCTATACAGCATTTGTTATGTTCGGTGATGATGCTGAAAAAGTTGCAGGTGCATCCATCGCCAAACTTGCCTTGATCAATCACTTAAGATAGATTCATTTTCTGAAACCAAACATAAAGCTTATAGACCAAGAGAGGCTTTACTCCATTAGTTTGATCACAAAATCCTTAGACAACAGTAATCTTAAAGTAAACCTCGATTTATAGAATAAGGAAAAAAAATTAGAATTTCACTTGGTGAGCTTGAGAGAGAACCCTTACGCCGAGTCAAAAGTATGCGAAATTTACCTTAAAGATGATAAAACGAGTGAGAGGAGACATGTATAGGGCAAAAGAGCAAGAAACACAAAGAATAAGGCTTAAAGTGGCATTTTGTCATAGAGGGATCAATCCCTTGAATGGAAAGGTTGATCCCCACAGACTTAAAAGGCCTTGAGAAACCATTTTGCCGAGTAGGGATAGATCCCCTTGAGTACAAGGGTTGATCCTATGATCTTGAAAAGCCAACTTTAGCTAATCTGCCCTTATCTCATTTGGGAAGCTTTTCAAAGACTCTCTTGCTTTTCTCACTAGTAACTTTCCCACTCCTTCCTTTTTACTTTTACCGTCACTTCAAGGCTTGGAAATTGGAACCAAGGCAAGTTTGTGTTTCCTTGCACTATTACCTTCAGTTTGACTAGTTGATAATTTTTCTCTTTCTATTATTTCATTTGAATTTTTCTCACCAAGCTGAGGAAACTTTGGTTGGTTGCCCTTCAAATTACTCATCAAGCTAAGGGCTCAATCTTGTTGTCAATGGACTTGAGGTTTTGAGGTTTTTAAGTTGTTAACAATGGATTATGGAAATTTAGCTTGAACTCGACTAGTCTCAAATTAAGAGAGTATTGGAATTTTGATCAATTCTAACTATGATAGGTGTTGTCAAAGCTCAAGAAAAATTAAGTCAAGTGAGGACTAGGTGGATTACAAGCTAGAGGAGCAATGCCTCTATTTCACGATCCAAATTTGGGACCATGACTGGCGCAAGAGTATCAATGGGAGTGGCCCTCTTAACCTATGCAAGCCTAATGATGAACAAATAAACCAATAACCATATGTGCCTTATAGGAATCATCACCATGGAATCATATGCTAAGTAAGTATAAACATGATTACATAGTATGTCAGAAAATATCATATTAGTTTGCACACTTACATTCTCATACTATAGAAGCAACATAAAACATAACCCAAGAATAGGCCATTTTATGGCGAATACAAGCACAAGCCATCTCGTGGCAATCATCCATAATATCACTTATTACATATTATAATTAAAGTCAAAATCCATCAATTAAGTATGAAAGAGTGGACCAGACCAGACCAAACCAAACCCAGCAAAGTACGACATAAGTAAAAGGGTTGACACCTACTAAAAGCCATGTTGATCATCAACCAAAACTAATTGTAAAAGTAACTCCCTCCAAAGGACAATGAGCCAAGCAATCTACTGATCTAAAGTAACAAGTGCATCTTACATGTGTGAGTTATAAATAACCCCACGAGTAGATACGAGGAGAGGGAACAAACTAATGAGGAAGAGTTTTTAACAAAAAACACTTTCAAAAATATGCAAATGAAAATTTATCACATGTTTTGCAAAACCCGACTTCTCAAGCGTGACCATAAATCAACACTCGTTGTTCCAAACGTAGACATAAATCAACACTTACCTTTCCAAGCATAATCATAAATCAAGTCCCATTTTTCCAAGTGTTATCCTATGACAATCTCACCTTATCAAGCATGTCAAATATCCGCATGGTCTCCAAATCCGTTGTCTTTCAAATGAATCAAGGACAAATAATCCCATACTTTCCCATAAAACAAATCAATTTAGTCATATCTAAAATTCAAGAATCATAATATATTAGAAATATTACCTTGTTCTTGTGACAATTTTGATTTTTGACTCCTAGTGGTGAATGGTAGTAAATTCACCTTCACACCAAAACTTCAATTTCTTGACCAAATTGACTTATTACTTATTTTTCAAGAATTTCTTCAACTTGAACCTTGAGTGGACAAGGTGTGGAATGCTTAATCAAGATGGTAACATTGAATTTCTTTCTTTTTCTTCTTTGAAACTATCATTATTTTTCTTATGAGAGGTGTTTAGAAAAATACCAAAATTGGAAAGAACAAAGACTCTTGAGAGAGGTTCGGCTATGGAGGTATTTTTGGAGGAGAAAACTTGACTATTAGGGTTTCGACCAAAATGAAAGAAAATCTTCTTCTATTGATGATTTGACCTCTCACTTTTTTTCTTTTATAGACTCTTTTTTATTTTTTTTAAAAATCTAATTAAAATAAAATTCCTATTAAGAGTCCATCTAGGTTATTCATAAAGAGTTATGGTTGCACCTTACTCCTCTAATAATTATCTAAATTATAATTAAATAATAAAAATTTTATTTAATTATAATTATTTGTTCATGTCAAAATAGGATTCCTTATTGAATAATTATTCTGTTTTATTATTATCCATCTTTAATTAAAAAGAATTAATAATAAAATAAAATAATCCCAATCAAACATGGAGTTATATAATTTATCAAGAAATTATAATTAATTATAAATAAAGAATAAACAATTTAATTCTTTAATTATAATTAAAATCTTCCAAATTATTTTATCTTAAGAAAATAATTATCTTAATAAATATTTCTTATTTTAGGACAACTCTTGACTTAAAAATATTTTATTAAGAAAATTTTTGACTTATCAAAAAAGATGTAATTAAGAAAACTTTTGTATCAAAACAACACACATGTACTCTTGCTTAGATAAAGACAAATCTTGCCTTAATTAAAACAACATATATACCTTGTCTAAATTAAGACCATTTTTGTCTTTATTAAGACAACATCTAAAGTTACTATTTTGAACATTAATATAATCAATTACAAAAAATACATGCATTCCATCTTATACAAGTTGAATTCTACAAAGCTAAGTAGGGAATCTATTTGGATGTAAATATTAAGCTCCAATAAACTTAAAATTATTCTTAGTCTCATTAAGAGAATTCAAGTTTATTAACCATGGAATCATTCTACCATAGATTCATGGTTGCATTCTTGAATTATCTATAATTATAAGAAATAGTCCAATATTAATATTTAATATTGATTGTCTAATTGCAAACCTCACGTTGCGAACCCTCATAACCATCTAATGATAAAAAGTAAAATTACCATTTTACCCATTGTGTCAATTTTGCCCTTAGTCTTAGAGTTCATCCAATTGGTGATCCAATACTCTAGAGATAGTCGTTTGAGTATCAAGATATGATGAGTAGCTAATTCATTAATCCACTAAGCTTAGATTGATCACCAATCTTCTTAAAATTACTAAAGATAATGTTAATGTTATGAACTCCATTTTTTGGATATATGTTCCTTGATGCTTACCTCAATTATAATTCCAACATGTAGAGTCTAGATCACTACTATATGATGATCATGTACATGACATATCAAAGATTATAAGAAGACAAAACATAAGTTCACTATCCATCAAGATTATAGTTCTACCGCAAGCAGATGCATAGGTATGAGATTAAGGTTTAAGTAACAATCAAGCTTAAACTTTATTTTCATGTGATTCCAGTTTAAATTATAGTGTCATTACTCAAAATCAACTCCTTCGATGATTTGAGACTCATCATTCCTTCGAAGTGAATCACATTCCTTATGTTGGAAGTAATCTAGACACTATAGTCTTAACATATTAAACTGATTAGCTTTATCATATGATTGTGAAGAATTTTAGATTCAATTAAAATGCATGTCTCTTATGTATGATTTTTCGCACAAATGTAATTTAATACTTTAATAGAATTTTGGTACCATTATAACTAGATAATAAATGCTTACTTAAAACAAACTATTCATCTTATTATCAAAATGATCTTTCATTGCAAATAACGTAAATGGAAATAAACATGAGAATGTTGTTGTCAGTTCAATACATGTAAGTGCTTGTGATTGTACAAGTAATATAAAGGTAAGTTGAGTATTGTTTCCCACAAAAATTTGTACCTATTTTCATTAAGTATTAAATTTATAATAAAGTTGATCTTATCCAAGTACTTGATTTCGAATGATTAATTACGCTAACAGTGATTATTTAAACTAAGTAAATAAAATAGAATAAAATTTTACTAAGAAGAATATTAATTCAAAACCTAGGATGAAGGTGTCGCTCAAAATTCATCTGAATTTAATCATTCTCCTTAACTTAGATGAATGGGATATAAGGCTAACCTAGAATCTATATTATGTACACATCTCTATTGAGATCATGCACACATATATTTTCAAAACTAATTCCATATGTTTATGTAAATTAATTAGAAAAGGTTCATTGTGTTTGTGCTCTAATATTTTTGCATAGGGTATTTAAGTATATGTCTATCCTAAATACGAAACTATCATTTAACTTTAAAGTGAATTGAACATAGGCTAATCAAAACAATGGCTTATTCTAAACTCCCTTTGTCAAGTTGCACTTAGAGACCCAAGACATTTCAACCGGTGATCAAGTAGTGAAAAGCAATAAGTATAGAATTGAATAAACCATGCATCATCCATTAATTCTAAGTAAAGAGAAATCATATATTCAAACTACATAATGAAATAGCCTATAATCCTTGAAAAAAAATTCAGCTCATCATTGTTTTTACAACAAACATAATTAATTCAAAAGAAAAGATTATTTCTACAGTAAAAAACAAGAAAGAAATAAAGAGTAAAGAAATATCAAAGCCTCTTTCGATTCTTGATTTTCGGTTGCCTTCGATTTTTTCTCGTTACTTTAGTTTTTTTTTTATAAAATCAAGTAGAACAAATGTAGATGATGAGTGTTTTTTTTGGCATATGGAATATAATAGAAATTAGAATTCAGACAATAAGTGACAATAATAAATAGTAGTTGAAAGGCATTAATTGTTCTTCATGAAAGAAAGATTTAGAGGGAAAAATTAGCCAGTAGATGGAGGCATTAATTGATCATTTGACGCAGCATTAATGTCAATACTAGAGGTAGAAGATTAGGGCCTACTTTCTTTCCTTTTATAGATGTTGTTTCTCTTTTTTTTTATTTGCTCTATTGCTTGGTTTTTGTTTTTCATGATGACCTGCTACGTTTAGTCTCTAGTGAATTCTTTTTTCTTTTCTGTTTATTCTTGCTCCAATGGACATGCACTACTCCTTTTCTTCTTGCACTGTGCTTAATGGTTTCCTTTGTTATTTTTTCAATTCTTTTCTACCCAAGATGGTTTATTTATTTTTTTTGTTTATTTGATCTATGGAATTTAAAAAATTTTTCTTGCCAATCTTGAAAATTGCATTATCAATTTCTTTTTAGTAAAAGTTTAAAATATCATTTCAGCAACTTATTCATTGCCAAATGCAGATGTGATTGGTTTGGTTATTTCAATGAACAAAATTACTCTTATATATGTCAACAACAACCCTACTTAAATTCTCAACTGGAATATCTGGCTACAAAATGTCTGGTATATATGTTTGCTTATTTCATGTTTATACTGCTCATTCATACATGTTCATACGCATTAATTTCTAATATATGTATACCTACTTTCAATATAAAGAAGAACAATAATTAATGTAACACTTTAGGGAGATGTTACATGTGTACTTTATTGATGATGACATTATAGGAATGGAAACCAAGCTTATCATGATATGACTTGCACAGTACCTTTGATAATTTATATTGTATATTTAAAGGCTAGATGACATCTTCCAATGTTATCTGTGGGTTAATTATATGTTCCTTATTTATTTACTACTTTGTTTACTTTCAAATATCTTATTACAGGTAACGATATACACCTTTGTTGCATGAATCAAGGATTTTGGTTGTACTGAGGATGGTATTATATTTATTGCAAATTATGCATGAAGATGTTGCAACAAATAGGTGACAGCTTCTGATGCCCAGATACAAATCATGGCCAGCAACCACATCACCTATGTTATGCATAATCTAGACTTTTTTTCTTAAAGATTATAATAATCATTATAAAAATAAATGTTTCTATTTATTAAGTTTGATGATGTTTGATAGAATCTTCTTTTTTCATTCTATTGATTAGCTACAAATTGGTCATGATTGTTGACAACCATACTAGCTACACAACATTTGTTATGTTCGGAGATGATGGTGAAAAAGTTGCAAGTGCATCCATCACGAAACTTGCCTTGATCAATCACTTAGATAAATACGTTTTCTGACACCAATCACAAAGCTTATAGACCAAGAGAGGCTTTACTCCATTAGTTTGATCATAAAATCCTTAGACAATAGTATTCTTAAAGTAAACCTCGATTTATAGAGTAAGGAAAAAAAATGAGAATTTCACTTGGTGATGTCAAGAGATAACCCTTATGCTGAGTCAAAAGTATGCGAAATTTACGTTGAAGATGATAAAACTAGTGAGGGGAGACATGTATAGGGCCAAAGAGCAAGAAACACAAAGAATAAGGCTTAAAGGGGCATTCTGTCATAGAGGGATCAATCCCTTGAATGGAAAGGTTGATTCCCATAGACTTAGAGGCCTTGAGAAACCATTTTCCCAAGTAAAGATCGATCTCTTTGAGTATAAAGGTTGATCTTATGAGCTTGAAAAGCCAACTTTAGTTATTTTGCCTCTGTCTCATTTAGAAGCTTTTCAAACATTCTCTTGTTTCTCTCACTAGAAACTCTCCCATTCTTTCTTCCTTACTCTTACCATCACTTTATGGCTTGGAAATTGGAACCAAGGCAAGTTTATGTTTCCTTTCACTGTTAGCTTCAGTTTGACCCGGTTGATAATTTTCCTCTTTCTACCATTTCATTTGAATTTTTCTGACCAAGTTAAGGAAACTTTGGTTGGTTGCCCTTCAAATTACTTATCAAGGTAAAGGCTTCATCTTGTTATCAATCGACTTGTGGTTTTGAGGTTTTTAAGTTGTTAATAATGGATTATGGAAATTTAGCTTGAACTTGACTAATCTCAAATTAAGAGATTATTGGAATTTTGATCAATTTTGACTATGATAGGTTTTGTTGAAGCTCAAGAAAAATTAAGTTGAGTGAGGACTAGGTGGACTACAGGTTAGAGGAGCAACACCTCAACTGTCATGATCCAAGTTTGGGATCATGATTGGCGTAAAAGTATCGGTGGGAGTGGCCCTCTTAACCTATGCAAACCTAATGATGAATAAATAAACCAA
>NW_018397273.1:2383892-2384062 GCF_002168275.2 Theobroma umbraticum
ACTAGACTAAACCCAGTGAAGAACAACACAAGTAAAAGGGTGGATGCCTACTGGACGCCATGTTGATCACCTACCAAAACTGATTGTAGAAGTAACTCCCTCCAAAGGACAACAAACCAAGCAATCTACTGATCTAAAGTAACAAATACATCTTACATGTGTGAGTTATA
>NW_018397273.1:2384162-2388206 GCF_002168275.2 Theobroma umbraticum
GAGAGCCAAGACATTTCAACTGGTGATCAAGTAGTGAAAAGCAATAAGTATAGAATTGAATAAACCGTGCATTATCCATTATTTCTAACCAAGGAGAAATCATATATTCAAACCACATAATGAAATAACCCATAATCCTAGAAAACAAATTTAGCTCATCATTGTTTTTACAGTAAACATAATTAATTCAAAAGAAAAGATCATTTCTATAATAAAAAAACAAGAAAGAAATGAAGAGTAAAGAAATATCAAAGCCTTTTAATTTGTTCTTATTTCTTTCATTGGAGAGCTTTTTCTTTTTCTTTCAAAACTAACGTTCATTCACTTTTTGAGCCTCCATTTTTAGTTGTTGAAAATAACCTATTTATAGCCTCAAAAAAACCTAAAAACTCTTTTCTTGATTGGCTACAAATTCATAATCCACATCAAAGCGCAATGGATTGCTCTATGGGCTCTACGGTGTTGCTGCCTTATATATTTTTTCATGGTTTTTCAACCAGCGCCGTTGCGCTCCTCCTTGGGTGCTACTAACTTCTTGGGAATTTGCATAGGACCATTGCTGCTCCCTTGGGCATTGTGGCCTTAAGCTTTGCAAGGCTGCGACACTACTCCTTGAGTTGCCTTGGTGCAAAACGGCTATAGTGCCTAATATTGCAATGCAATTTACTTTTACCTTGAGGTTGATCTAGGTGAAATGGAAAATATGTATGTTGTAGGTTTGCCTCTTATCTTTCCTATAGTCTAAAAATCAAGTTGATTAGATGTCTGTAGCTCAAGTTATGTTTAAATTACAATAATATGGTTAGTGAAAATCTACAGTTAGTCTCCATTGCATAGTTCATTACCATTTAATTTTTATGCATTTAAAAACCTACAAACACAAGGACTAAATCAGCATTGGCTTAAAATAGGGCTTTCAACATGGAAATAAATAGAATTACTTGAATTAGGCTAAGCAAACATGCTTTACATTAATTAACTAAAAATATAAAAATTATCTAAAAACTACTTAAAACACAAGGACTTAGCTACATTAACATCCCAAAATGAGGCTAAATAACTCTATATAATAGAGTTATCATACCTTTAAACTTAATATTTTGTTAGTCCTTGAGAAAAAACTAAAATGAGACAGCGTAGTTGAAGACATCAACTATGAGATTGCACCAATTCATTGATCCTTTAGTTTCCTCATAAATTACCTTATCTTCTAAACTTTAAACAGACTTAGATATTATCTAAGTTAATGTCGCATCCAAGTGTATGCTCATTTTTTGAATGGATCAACGAGCTTGGAATTTAATATGTTTGTTTTTCACCTCCCTCTCCACTAATGTAGGTGATCACTTAGCTATGGATCCTTAGAACTTTATGCAGCTTATAATGTTCGGCTAGGGTTAAGGTATGATATGGGTTATATTACAGCTTAAATTATCCTAAGCGTATAATTATTTTAGGATCTATATAGCCTTAACTTCATTTACCAAGTACACCTTTTTCTTTATTTTCACTTTTCATTCATCAACCATTTTTTTTTCAAAATTCAATTTTACCCCAAACTTGTTTTCTTCAATGTTAGTAGAATGAATGCTTCATGTCGCGGTTGAAATTTTTCTCAACTCATCCTATCTACCTTTTCAACATTTGATCCATATATAATTCCTAAAACAAAGTACACGCTTAAGAGTGAGGGTAGTGGAATTGGAAATTTATTTACAAGCTAGGATAATTTATTTATGGTTGACAAAGAAAAGAATAAATTTAGGCTTAAAAGGGTATACTAGGGATCAAAATTTAAGTAGGTAGCTCAAAAGGCCCAATCAGTCCAAAGATGGCTTAAGTCATTTTCAAGCTAAATGTAACCTAGAATTCTGCCTCAAGGAAGAATCAAATAAATTCTAAAATTCTAAATGTAGTTTAGAGATTCACACTCACATAATCATTCCCTAAATGTGCATTATGAAATAGTATAAGAAACATGGTGCTCAAATATGGAAATCACATTCTAAAATGATGTTATGCACAAGAATTCCACATAATACTATAACAATTTTCATGCTTGTTAAGAGTAAAAAGAATAACAAGGTAACTAGTTTTAATCATTAGATAGATAAACTAATTGATATTGGTGCACAAACTCCAAGTTAATATTTCAACATGTTCCTAATCCTAACATGCAAACTAACTAATTTAAACATAAAAGCATTATAATAGTAGAAAATAAAAATATAAAAATTCCCCCCAAACTTAAAATGAACATTGTCCAAAATGTTCTTGAAAGTAAAGAAAGAGAATACTTCCTTAAATGAGCAAACAAAGTCAGCCATCCTCCTCCTCTGCACCAGCATTGTTATTCTCATCTAGGGTGTGATCAATGGGCAATGTGGGAAGGTTGTTGTGTCCATGCTAACATGCTCGGCATATGCCCTCATCATCTCTTCAATGGCTTTAGACACTTTGCTTGATGGTCCACGTGACACTCTAGCCATTCCATTCCTTGAGACTTATAGAGATTCTGGGAATGCCATTGTGGGTGATGTGCAGTAGATGAACTTCCTCCAATAGTAGTTTGCTCATGGATGTGAAACCGGTTGATGATCCCACCATCTAAAGGAATCTTTAGATGTAACATCTCTTCATTAGGTGACCAAACAACTCTGGATTGATGGCACAAGGCAATGATCAAGGATGGAAACCATAATTCGCTACGTTGCAAATGGGCTGACACGATAATGTTGTTGAAGATCAATTGCCCAATGTCGATAGATTTCTCGATCAAAATTACATATAAGAGGATTGCTCGATCCTTTGTCACATCGCTCGAGTGTTTCATAGGAAGCATCTTTGCAGCTAAGAAATGGTATTGCACTTTGTAGTTGTTGTCTATGGCATTTGCTTTGAAAGAAATTGGAGCACCCTTGTGCAATTTTCATTCAATACCTAAAATGCTAAGGTACCCTAAAACTTCATCCAAATTGATGTCACCATTCATAAAGTGGTCGTACTCATTATTCTCAATGTTAGGTGTATTGTAAAATTGATTAGTAGTGAGAGCATAAAGGTACTTGACATCCTTGAACGAGTACTCATCCATTGTCATGTTCAATAATATTGGCATGGAATTCGTGAACAATAACCGTTACTATTGCATTTGGCTAGGTGCAAAATTTCTCCCACTAGTGTGCATCGATAATATTGTAGATGTCGGGATAAAGTCCTCATCGGATATAGATGCAATGTTCTAGAAGTGGAACTTTTTGTAGTAGGGATTGAGTGTGGCACTTCTTGGCTTCGGCCGAAATAAATTTACTTCGATCAAAACTATTCCTACTTTCACTTGCACATATCCTTTTCTTGGGTGCCATGGTAATTATTTGAATACCTAAGCAACAAGCAACTTTTGATCACAAATAGTTAGTACATATTGCTAATAAATTAGCATATATAATTTATACTAACTATTCAACTCCACAATAATATGTACAACACTAATCTTACCTTACATCAAATTTAAAGTCTAAATGCAAAAAATTAGAGTTAGTGTAATGCCTATATTCTCGAATAGGAGTCAATAAGACCAATCGATAAGACGAAGGGTCAATTGATGAAAGTTTAAGTGTCAAAGAGCGATGATGGGCGAAAGAAATATTTTGGAATAAAATATTTCGTACGTGAGAAAATAATAATTAAATAATAATATTTTTATAAGAGATGAATTAGTAGGTTAAAAGGTGATTTGGAATAGAACGGGGACAAAGTGAGACACTTTGGGACCCGAGGAGATAACTAGAGAATTTTAAAATAAAATAATATTTTATTAATAAAATAATATTAAAATACTAATATTTTAATTATTGTTGAGATTAGTCATGGAGGAGGATATATGACTAATCTAAGTAGGGGAGACAAAGTAAGAAAGAACTTTAGAGAAAAAGGACGTTAGTGGGGCTCGCGTGCTTTTATTAAATTAGAGCACGAGCGGGTAAGTACATATTTAAATATTATGGTGACACCTTGATAGGGTGCAAACCTTATATTATATTT
>NW_018397273.1:2388424-2388607 GCF_002168275.2 Theobroma umbraticum
ATGGGAATTTATTAACCAAGGAAAGTTACATTATGTGGAGTATGAGATGTACATGTGAAACTTACTATTGCATGCAAATTATTAAAAAGGATAAGTTAGTGGGGAACATATGAGACCCTCACCATGTGAAGTAAAAGAAAGAATAAGATTAAAATTTATTTGCATATAATGTGATTGGTACAT
>NW_018397273.1:2388707-2400066 GCF_002168275.2 Theobroma umbraticum
GATTTATGAATTTGCATATAAGCTTTGTTAATGTTGGATTTTACGAGAGCATGTGTGTTGATAGTAAATTGCTTTAAGTTGGTTGATATATGATTTTGACAGCAATGATCTTTACATGTATTGGTTTGATATCTGATTTAAATGATTATCTTTCATTAACTTTCTAGTTTTATAAATAAGGCACAAACCTCCCTTTTTGAGTTAAAGTGTTTACATATATCCTTATATTTTTAATATTCAAATCTTCTACCTTTAGTTTGTTTTCCATCTATGCCCTGCTCATGAAGTTGATGATCACTAAGTCTGTGAGACTCACCATCCTTATTTCTTTTTGCAGATAAGTAATCAGTTCAAGTGCATCGCTCAACACATTGAGACTAGCTGCAACATAGGTAATGGCATCTCTTAGGCTTCCACTCTGAGTCATGCCGTTGCCTAGAGATCATGTTGTGTCGAATAGCCAGACTTATAAGATTAATAGCTTATTGGAAATGTATTTACTAAAACTTGAGGTTATGTAATGATTACCACTTATTATGTTAAAATTGTTTTGAAATTATCAAACCTTTTTATTGGTATCTAAATGCCACATTTTAAATATTGTGTTTATTTAGTTTAAGTAAACGATAGCATTAATATTGCAAGTCGATTTTAAATAGTCCAAAATCTTAACTAAGGCTTGTTCAGGATTTAGTAGGTTCACTCGCAAGTCTCAGATGCCAGTAACGATTGGGGAAGAGGTTGTTACAGTTATTCACTATACCCACTATATACAAATCTAATTTAAGTACAAAAATTAATGAAATCTATACACTATATTATCAAATCTAGCATATGCCCATCAATTCTAAGCAAAACCCATTTTCAAAACACAATGCTATCCATAAAAATAATTAGATAAAGAAAATAAAGTACTTACCACACTTTCCTATACTTAAATGCCTTCATAAAAGTAAAAATGCTCCAAAATCCTTTAAACTCAAAGTTTGATGCAAAGAAATTGGTGTTTGGAAGCACTATTGTAGTGGGTGAAAAGAGAGTGAAATGTTACAAGTGGGGTAGAGAAAAAAAGGAAAAAATGTTGCCTAGGGTTTAAAATTGGGGACAAGGTGTTTATTTAAGGTCATGGACCCGACATGGCACCACATCGTCAGACCTGGAGTGGTGTGGCTTGCCAACGAGTCCATGCCTTAAAATTTTTTAGATGGTGGGCTGTTGTAGTGCCTTAGCCTCGAGTTCCATTGTGGATCTTGAGGGACGTTCTAGCGCTACAACCTTCCATGGCCAGTGTCGCGATGCTAGCAAACCTTTTTTTAATATAAATTGTTATTATTATTTACTTGTAAAAAAAAAATAATTGTTATCAAGTTGAAAATTAAAATAAAAAAAATTGTTTAAGTAAAGAAAACTTAAGTTGCTTCCCAAGTAGCGTTTTCTTTAATGTCTTTAGCTAGACTTTCATTCCAACTTAGTTGGGTTGGAAAGACTAATGGAAGAGTGTTAACGATGTATGTCACCTCCACAACAATGCTTTAATCGATGCCCATTCACCTTAAACTTTGCATTGGTTGTGTCATCCACTAATTCCATGGCACCATGTAACACCCTTAAGTTTTGGTAATAACTATATAATGTGAACCAAGCCAATTAATGAACTAAATTGAATTTTTGGTGTATATGTTTAAAAGCTTAAGAGTATGCCTACATCCATAGAGCAATGAATATGATATATGAGCTTGTGAAGGCTCAAAAATAGTGTTGTGTATGTTTTACATATGAATAGTATAGTGCATTGGTTGGCACTTTGATAAATATGATGCTTAACGTAAATTATGCCCAACTTGGATTTGTATACTATGTGACATGGAGCATAACAAGGATTTGAATCTGTGTGATGAGTACATGCTTGGATATCGAGCATTCTTGATAAATTGAGGTGAGAATTGTAATTATGGCCCTTAGAACACAAAACCTTGAGACTTAGCCAAAATTTAAGGCTAAACCTTTACATGCTTAGCTCAAAATTTGTACTTTCCCTTATTCACTAGGTGCATTTCTCAATTGTCCAGTATTCCAAAATCTAGGATGTTACAATTATTGCTTTTACCTTTATCTCATTTCTTTTTATTTTATCAACCATAGGATTTGTATTTTAGGCTATACTATAAAATTTAGCTACATACACAGTATTCTTTGGAATTCATTTTACTGAATTTTATTGATGAATGGTGCTGTACTGACCTGAATCATATACATATTGTAAGTATCATAATAGAATTTATTGTTATTTTATATATCAAATGGGACAATATTTGATGATATTGAAGCTATATTCTTTTTTTTTTCATTCATCATCTGTGAAGTTTTGTAATTTTAAATTTTGTTACTGTATATATAATTTGTTGCCGGTCATGGTTAATGTAGATATCATTAATTTAATAAATTGTTTGATTCTTACATGTATAATTTGTACAGCTATTTAAATATATATTTTAGATCAATGGTTAATTCTATCTTTTATCATCCAACAAGCTATTGATCGAGATTGTTTTTGTTGCTATGAAAAGAATATTCCAACACAAAGAACTCTTACTACTTTGTAAGAATATAAAGCCACAATTTTGTTTCATCTTAGTTCATTTCCTTTGATGTATTGCAAGTCAACTCTTCTTTTGGTAGCAAAAATTATCTTCCTTTCATGTCGTTGATTTCTCATGTAAGTGCACATATCATTTAACAAGTAATAAAGAAGAAAGTAGAATTGGTTCCCATGAAAAATTGAATTAATCCCTACTTGCTAACTATTAAAATTAACACACTCTAATTTTTTTCAAACAACTTAATTTTAAACTATTAAAAAAAATTAAAACTAATAAACTAAAACAAATTTAAAATTAATCAGCAAAATTACTTTAATAAACTTGATTGACTATTAGACCTAAGTTATGATATCCTTGAATACTTCTTCTGAATATTGTCTCTCTTTCTTGAGTTATTTTAACGGATTAAGTTACAAACCTAGAGACCTAATTTATAAACAGTTTTTTGTCAAGTTTCTTATAAAATTATCTCTCTTAATTAATTTACTATATGTCTATGCCAACTAAACTAAAGAAAGATTCACTAAGTTCATATTCTAATCCTAGCTACATAAGGCTTATAGGTGTATATCTACCCTATACACTAAGCAAACCACCTAATTAACTAAGTGTATTTGATCAAACACTATTCTATTGAAGGTCTACCTAACTCTCCTTCGTCAAGGTTTAACTTAAGTTTCTAGATCAATTTAATTGGTGGCCAGTCAACTATAAGCATTAAAAACAAAATAAAATAAACAACTTAAAACCATCAAACCTAACCAAAAGAGAGATAAATACATCAGACTACATATTGATTTCAATCATAATCTTAAATAAATAATTTGGTTCCTCATCAAGTCACACATCATCATCAAATTATGTTTAATCATCAAATCCAAAAACAAGAAAAAAAAAGAACAACAAAAAGATAAAAGAACCCAAGAATTGTAATCTAGATCTCCCAATCTTCTTGAATCCTTCACATTCTTCTCAACTTCAATGAGGTTGTTTCAATAACTTTGTGGCTAAATCTCATCTCTAAATCTTGTGTTTCGTTTCTCTAAAAGTCCTCTGAAAGGTTATTTTTATAAGGCTTTGAAGTTGGGCCAAGTTGAGTGAAGAGAGAAGTCAATTCTAATAAGGATTCCCTCATCAATCTTCGAAGTTGTAACTTTTTCTCTTGGTTTTCCAATGGTTAAAGAATCACTTCATTTGGAGTTTTGTAGAGAGGGTTATGTTCAAAATACTAAAACATGTGTAGTGGAAGTTTGCACCTAGAAATTGCTTTCTTTCTTCCATTAAAAGTCACTACAAGAAAATAGACTTTTTTCGACGTAAAAAATTCAGCTGGAAAAATTCGTTGGAAATTTCCAACGGAGTTCTAATAAAAATTGTTGTGATTTTTTTGATAGATTTTCAACGGATTTCCAATAGAAATATATCAACGGAATATTTCCGTTGAAAATCCGTTGGAAATTTTTTTACGCCCAAAAAAAATTCTCTCACTAAATTTTCCAAAAGATTTCCGTTGAATTTTCCAATGGAAAATTATCTATTGGAAATCCATCAAAAAGTTTAAGGACCTGAAAAACTTTAAAGCCCGCTAAAGTTTCCAACGGAATTTTCCGTTGGAAAAAGCTATTCCCAACCAACAGAACATTCCATTGAAAAATTCTATTGGTAATACTATTTTTAAAATTTTTTAACTTAAAATATTTGAAACTTTTTATAAATTTTATTAATCCTTTATAAAAGCTACATATTAATAAAAGCAAATATATACATACTAAAGTTTATAATGTTTATAAATTTAAAAATGTTTTCCTTTGCTTAATTTTTTACATTTTTGAAAACTTTATTGAATCATAAATTATAAATTAATAGTTCCAAATTCATTAATTTTATAACATTAAAAAATTGATAAAAAGAACAAAATAAATTTTTTAATTTCATAAACATACATGATAAGATAATAATAAAAACAAAAAAACAAATAATACTTTATGTACGTTTTAATATTAATTACTTAATATATATATAAATTAAGAAGATAGATATATAATAAACTTATTAATATAATATATTTAAAATATATTAGTTTATTATATCTATGTATACAAATTAGAATCGTAGCTATAGAATATCTATATACATAGATATATATAAACCTGCATTATTAAATAAAAAAATGTAACCTATTGTATTAATATGAAACAAGAAGTTATATTCTTTAATTGATATAACTTTATAAGTGAATATATATATGTAAGTATATGAGATATTAAAATATCCTAAATATATATATTAATATGTTTTGTATGTAAGCTTATAGTAAATTTTATTTATATGATTATAGTTATTAATTTTATTAGTTATTATCATACTTTTTATAATATTATATTGATAATTAATTATACAAATTTTTGTAATATATATCAAATTATAACATATAATTTGTGTCATTAATATATATAAAATAAATTAAATAATATAACATAATGTTTTACATTGATTAATATATAAAAAATTAATTTATTAATAAAATTTAAAATATTTAAATTTGTGTTACTATAAAGACTCAACCTTGTGTCTAGATGAAAAATAAATTAAACTTTAACCAATCTACCACCTAATCAAACTAATTTTAAAATTTCCTAACCTCAAAAAAACCAAACCCATATAACTCAAATACAAATCCCTAATCTCTAACCGTGTGCGTGGTTCACTTTTCCCAAATCTCTTTACTTTGTTTCCTTTTCTTGCGCTGAGACCAGAGGGTGAAACGCATTTGCTCGCTCACTCATCACTTTCCCAAAATTGTTTTGTTTTTTGACCTTTGCTGTAAATCTTCGTTCGCTATGCTATTTTTAAAAGATCTCTGTTTTGCTCCCTGTCAATATCTACACTTCCTCTGTACATATGATTAACAAAGTCATCAAATAAAAAGTGGTGCTCCACAAGCCCCAAGATCAGCTTTGCCCATTGGTGTAGATCCTGTTACTAACCCTTTAAGAGTAACACCTATGAATGTTGCCAAGGATTTGCTGCATATTGTTCTTGCTGTTTTGGGGGCCAAGGAGCTTGACCAAATTTTGTCAAGGTTAGTTGTTGCTTCTTGAATCTCTTACCAAATCTATAGTCATTAAAGTAACTAGGAAGAACAAGTGAAGTTATAGATCTATTTCATGTAGGAGATTGTGTCTTGATTCTCTAGTTCCCTTTGCATGGTTTCCATATCTCTTTCTCTTCTTTCTGCTAAGATATGCTAAGATTTTGTTAGATCTCCTTTTTCAAGTTTTGAAATTTTTGAACCTATTGTGCGAGTTTAGTTGTTTGATTGGTATGACGGCAGGGTGAGTTGATTTTTAGAGGGATGGTGGTGTTGGGAAGTTGAATCGAGGTCTTGCTCATGGTGCTCTTGATAAGATTGGTGTTGAGAATGGTTTTCATTTCTAGCTTTTGAACATTCTTCCCACTTCCATCTACTCTTTCTCTAAGTATTCCCATCATTTCTCTCCACATCATCATATCTCAGGATAACAAATTTCTTAAAGCCATTAGGAAGATAGTGACGAGTTTTCTCGTTTGAACCATAACCAATGTTGGGCATCAAAGTGCATCCTTTGAACTTTCTTCTTACACTAGAATCAATACCTTTTGGTCTACGCTAGTTTGCCTTGATGCAGATTTTGCGGTTGCTCTTGGGTATCTTGAACTTCTTGACCCTCTTCTTCATGATCTTTTTCCTTAGAAGCGACACTACCATTCCTTCATATCCTTCTTCTTCTTTTTCTTACCTCTAGGAAATTACAGGTTTGGGATGGTCGAGGCCACCTTTTGAATCTTCCTAATTCTTATCTCTTTTTAAGTCAAGCTTTTGACGTTTTGTTCTTCAACTTAATGAGTTGAAAGTCACCAATTCATTATTAGTAGCTTTCAAACAGAAATTGAGACATCAACTGGCCAGCATGCATGCATTCGTTAACTTGAATATTTTTTATTAAGAATAAAAGAGAGTGGGTGAGACTTTGAAAAAATGTACAACTAGTAAAAAAGGCCCACCTTTTTTAATGCACTAAATCCTAATGCTTTTAGATTTCCTGTTACTCAATAACAAAGGGTTTTGCTTCTCATTTTTAATCCCTAACGTCTTCACATTTTTTTTCTAACTTATCTTTAATCACATTATTATTTAATTCGAATTGTTTTGTTCTCATCTCAACATGAAATTCTTAACCCACGCATCCACATGGATTGCAACTATACCAACACATTAAAAATTCATTGCGTGCTCATCTACACATGACTTAATAATCTATTAAAATATATTTAATTGACCTTACTGTTTAATTACCATACATTTGTTTAAACTTCATGATTTATGTTGTCGATTGACTATATATACATGTCATAATGAAAGTAGTATAAATTTTACCTTGGAAAAGAAACTACTGCTTGAATGAGCTATTAAAATAAAACTTCATAATTTCATTTTTGCCAATTAGAGTGGCCAAGGGATATATAAATTAGAACAGAAACATAGAGCTGCCTTCACTCTTAGCTCTTCTTTCTAGATTACCTTCTCTTTCTTATCATGTATCCTTACAAATTACCGAGCACCAAGTGTTTATTGTTTTTAAGCTTCAATTTCTACTCCAGTTTCATTTATTATTGTTTTTTTGAAGCAACTGTTATCGATACATCTTATATTTAAGCAAGTCCACTAAGATATAATTATTTACCACATTAGAATAATTATGGCATTGTAACAGACTATAGAGTTGCATGTTACCAAAATATACTGCACAATTAGTTTGCCTGCATCTATTTTTTTTCTTCTTATTCGAGCTATTTTTTATGCAGCATTGTCCCTCAAGTGCATTTAATTCTCCATTATGGATCATCAATTATGGGGTTCCAGTTTATAGCAATACTCATCACTCACTCTCGGGCCAAGAGGTAATCATATAATTCTCTGTGTGCCTATATCACGTTCATTCATGGTAATAGTTTCATTGAACTAAGGTAGCATTAATAAATGTGCAGATTCATTCAACTTGTTGGTTAACAATGGTGTAACTGATATTCAACTTGTGAATATCCATTCATTGAAATATTCCATAGTCGAGAACAAGTATCATCCTGTGGTAACAAGCTCTTTTCTTCTTCTTTTCATTCTCTTAAACTGTGAGTACTTTGCTTACCTGATTCTTTATTGTCTAGCTAACTTTTATACATAATAAGATTATAGTGAAGCAATTAGCAATTTCCATAAAAATATTAAGTCTAACCTTAAAAATATTGCTTTCTTTCCTCATGTAAATCTCTTTAAGTAAAAAGCTAGAGAAGTTTACTAGTTAAATCACTTTCTGGGCTTTTCTTCTCTCATCTGTACATCTTCTACTATTATCATCAACATCTTCCAACACTCTCTGTCACTGTCACTCAGCATAGGTACTTTTTATCCCCCTACCCCATTATTCTTGTTTTTATTCTTCTATGGAATCATTTTGACTATCTTGACATGTTATTATTTTATTAAATTTATATTTAAAATGTTTAAATTAGTTTTTCATAATGGAGTGTAGCTTTTAACAATTTTATTGTAAACAAGAATGGAAATTACTCTTGACTGTTATATTCTATGACTCCTAAGATAACAAAATGATGGGAGATCGATCTTGGATGTACTGTTGTTTAACTTCTGATGGATTCATTAAAGATGAATTTATAAATAGAGTTAACGAATTCATTAATTTTGCATGGTCTAACTCTACATTTATGTGGGAGAATAAGATTAGATGCCCTTACTCTTGATGTAGTAACAACAAGTTTCTAAATTCCGATAAGGTGATAGAGCACATCCTTAAAAAGGGTTTTATTAGTGCTTACACAATTTGGAGTTTACATGGGAAACATGATGTTGGCCAATCATCAACAAGTACAGATAGAGTTGAACCATATGCTAGTAATGGGGAACATGGGGAATATGGAGAACCTGCATATGAAGAGGAAATTAAAAATCCATATACTAAAACAGTTAGGGATGCTATAGGTCCGGAAGTTGCTTTCAATTATAGTCATGATAATGAGTCAAGGTTTGTGGAAGAAGATCCAAATCCAAATGCAGTTATCTTTTACTCTTTGTTAAGTAATGTAGAGGAACCTTTGTGGTCAGGTTGCACAAAGCACATAACACTTTCAGTTGTGTGGTAACTTTTAAATGTTAAGTCAAAGTTTAATTTGAGTGAATCATGTTTTGATCTGCTGTTGGAGATAATAAAGAATATGTTGCCATCAAATGAAACTTTACTTACTGACTTCTATAAAATAAAAAAAAAAGGTAGCAAAACTTAGATTGGGATATATCAAAATTCATGTTTGCAAAAACAATTGCATCTTGTTTAATAAGAAAACTGCTAATTTGGAACATTGTATGATATGTGGGAAGGTAGAAGAAAATACCTTACAAGATTTTGCGTTACTTACCAAGGCTTTAAAGGCTTTATATGTCAAGCAAAACTGTTGAACATATGATGTGGCATGCATAAAACCAAAGTGATGATGGAGTCCTTAGACACCTGTTGATGGTGAGGCTTGGCAACACTTCAACCGCACACATGAGTTTTTTGCAATGGAACCTCAAAATGTCAGACTAGGGTTATGCACTGACGGTTTCAATCTTTTTGGACCGACTACGAAACCTTATTCTGTTTGGCCAGTAATGCTTTGTGTGTGCAATTTACCCCCATGGATGTGTATGAAACAACAATATATATTTCTTAATATGGTCATTCCAGGGAAGAAAAATTGAAGTCAAAACATAGATGTTTTCTTGAGGCCTTTGATAGATGAGTTGAAAGTATTGTGGACCGAAGGTGTTGTCACGTATGATGCATCTAGGAAACAAAATTTTATTTGAGGGCAGCATTATTATGAACAATTAATGATTTTCCTACTTACGATATGTTGTCAGGGTGGAGTACTCATGGACGATTATCATGTCCCTATTGCATGGAACGTTCTAAGTTTTTCATACTAGATCATGGTAGGAAACCTTGTTTTTTTTATTGTCATTGCCAATTCTTGAGAGGTAATCATCCTTTTAAGAGGTAGAGAGACAAATTTATTTAAAAAAGAGTTGATCATGACTTACCATTTACTTGATTATCAAGTGAAGAAATATTGTCATGTTTGAATTTGTTTCCTCATATCCCATTTGGAACAAAATGTGATGAGCTGAAAATTTCGGGTTATGGTGTAAGTCATAATTGGGTGAAAAAGAGTATGTTTTGGGATCTACCTTATTGGCATACGCTTCTTATTCATCACAATCTAGATGTGATGCATATTGAATGTAATGTATTTGAGAATATATTCAAAACAATGATGGATGTTAAGGGAAAGACGAAAGACAACTTAAAGGGACGACAAGATTTGAAGGTGTATTGCAAACGACTAGAATTGGAATTGGTGCAAAATAATGGAAACATTTTCAAGCCTAAGGCTTCGTACACCTTAAATAAGGAAGAAATAAAAAATGTTTGCGCTTGGGTGAAACAATTGAGATTACCCGATGGCTTTGCTTCGAACATATCTCGGTGTGTTAATGAGATTGATAACAAATTTTATGCGATGAAAAGTCATAATTGTCATGTTTTTTGCAACAATTGCTCCTAATTGTCTTTCGTGACATGGTGCCTCACTCAATTTGGGATGCGATTACTAAGATATCTCACTTTTTTAGAGATCTATGCGCAACTGAAATACTTGTAGATCATATGAAAGCTTTGGAAGAAAAAAATATGTGAAACTATTTGCTGATTCATTTACCTTACAAAGCAAAGGTTAGTGGACTCGTCTTGTATCGATGGATATATCCATTTGAGAGGTACTATAATTGTTATTTGTTTTCAAATAGTTTATTATAAGAGTTTAAGGTACTTATTAAGTTTGATGAATATTGTGATTTTTAGGTTTTTGCAACATTTGAAGAAAAAAGTTAAAAATCAATCTTTTGTTAAAGGATCTATATGTGAGGCTTATATGATCGAGGAAATCTCCTCGTTTTGCTCATGGTATTTTGAACCTACTGTGCGAACAAGATTAAATCAAGTGCCACGTAATAATGATAGGGGAGATGTGGACTTTTTTGGTCGTCTTTCAATTTTCACTCATCCAGGGTGAGCTTTTGATCCGTTAGATAAATCTTGATTGTTAGATGAAGATGAGTTTTATGTTGCTGAGCTATATGTTTTAATGAATTGTGAAGAAATGCTGCTATATATTAAGTAAGTACCATTTTACCATAAACTCATACGATTGATCATAAGATTGAATTTAATCCGTAAATTATGGATATGATGATAGGATATTTGATAAAATGGTGAACAGACATGTTATGCATATATCGGAAGATGAATTAGAGAAAGTACATGATCCAAGATTCATGAAATGGTTTAAAAATTATGTAAGTTTATGTAAATTGGAAGTGACCTTTTAATAACATTGAGGCATTAATTATGTAATTAATAATTTTTGGTTTTGAATTTCATGTTCATAGGTTGCTAAACATAAAAATGAAATTGACCCACGTATATTTGAAATCTCTCATGGTCCATGACGTATGATAAGGTGTTACAAAAGATACTTTGTAAATGGTTTCAAGTTTCACACCTTAGATTACGGACAAAATCGTAAGATAATGAACAGTGGGGTTTGCATAAAAGGGAGCTTTTACAATAATTATAAGCGTGACTTTTATGGTATTTTAGTGG
>NW_018397273.1:2400076-2401913 GCF_002168275.2 Theobroma umbraticum
GTTGGAGTATTTTGGTATTGGAAACAGAGTTGTGCTATTTAAGTGTCATGGGTTTGACACTGAAAAAGGTATTAAGGAAGATCCTTTGCATGGTCTTGTTGAAATTAAACACAGCTCAATACTTGCCACTAATGAACCATTTGTTTTAGCTGCACAAGCTCACCAAGTTTATTATAGTAGTTATCCATCAACCAAAAGAGATCGACAAGATTGGTGGCAGTATTTAAAACAAAAGCTAGGAGTAGATTTCACATTCCTAGTAGTGGAGATAGAGCAAATGAAATTGATTTGAATGAAGAAGTATACCAAAAAGATGTGTCTATTTCAATTAATGGTACCCCATCGGAAGAACTTGATAATTTTATAGTTTTAGGAAGTGGTGATTATGAAAAGGTTAATCTCTTGATTAAGGATGAAGAAGATGACATGCAAAGAGTTGAAGATGAAGAAGATGAGATGGAAGGAGATGAAAATGAAAATGAAGTTGAAGACGAAGACAAAGAAACTTTTAGAGATGATAGTGATAATAATGAAGAGGGTGAGTTTGCTTATTCTGAAAGTGATTGATGGTGGTAGACACATGATATTGGTTTTATATTTTTGTTACACAGTTGTTTAACTTTAATTTTATAATATTGAAAGATCTTGACATTTGATAAAATTATTATAGTTTATATTTATAAATGTTGAAATGAATACTTTATAATGACATCTTTGATTGTACAAATGATTAGAAATTACTTTTGATTGTTGTAAATTGATGACTTTTATACTTTGCTTCAAGATTTTTTTTAAAAAAATTTGTGCATGCATTTTAATAAAAAGATATTACAGGAACGATGGTTAAAAGGAAGCATTCAAAACTGAGACCTAGATCAACAAATGCCTCTGGAATTATGTCAATGCCTACAAATGCTAGTGTGTTTGCTGATCGATCCATTCAACCACAGATGTAGTAGGTCAATAATGATGTGCCTTCTAAACCACTTTCTTTGTTGGGTGCATCTGCAAAACAAGTAAAAAATGAGACATCTACTCACGATTCTTGTAAATCCCCATCTATTGATTTAGGTGCAAGTGTAGATGATACATCCTCAAGGTCAAGGGGTAGGGGGCCTGGTGTAGGATTACGAACTCTTGTAGATCCATGCAATAGATTGCGTACAACTTGTATTGGGGAGAGGTATGTTATCTTGTATTATAATGATATAGTTATATTTGTTATATCTTTTAATATGTAATAATTTTCTTTTATCTTGTACAAGTACATTTTTTGAGCGAGGGGTAACAGCTACAATAACAAGAATCATAAAAAATCACTTTCATGGTCCATGGTCGATATGGAGGAAAGTCCCTAATGACATGAAGGAGTTAATGTTTCAAAAATTTCAAGTACTATGTTTGTTATTCAATTAAATTATAACTTTTTTTTTCAATTAATTTGTATCAAATTTTTTAGTTACTCTATTATTTTGATGTAAGAAAAATGTGTTTGGCCTACAAATCAAGATTTGTTGGTTCGACGAATATGGGATAAAATTTGTTTCGATCGATTAAGAGACATGCTTTCTAAAGAAAGGAACAACGTAATGACAAAAGCCAAAATAAACAACATTAAGGATTGCAAAGGCATGTCAAGGGAATGGATCACAAATGAAAATTGGGATGCCCTTATCGATACGGTATGTGGTATAGAAGAATGGCAAAACAAATCAAAAAAAGAAAGGCAAAATCATTGATCGCCTAAAGAAGGAAGCATTCCAAAGCACACTAGTGGTTCAGCTCCATTTGTTGTTCATGCAAAAAGGATGGTATGAATTAATCTTACTTCGCATTT
>NW_018397273.1:2401929-2402020 GCF_002168275.2 Theobroma umbraticum
TTCAAACTAAATTTAAATTGTATGTTTAGTAGTTTGACTTTGATTTTTCCTTACATGTTATTTATATATATCGATTACGATTGAGTATATA
>NW_018397273.1:2402030-2413570 GCF_002168275.2 Theobroma umbraticum
TAAATGCAGGCAATTGAGATGAACTGAGATGTTAGCTTTTTGGAAGTGTTCAATCGCACTCATAAGCGTTTAGCGAGTCACGGTGATTTTATAGATAACAAGTCCAAATCTACAAGTGTATGTACAAAATTGATTAATTTTTACTTCAAAGTTGACGATATATTGAATACTAATTTTATTTAATTTTTTATGTAAAAAATGTATAATTCTGTATTATCGTAGCAGTATAGTGAAGATTCATCTTCTCAGCCAGAATTTGATTCGCATGCTTGGATTGAAGCAATTGGAGGGAAGGAAGCTACACGCACTCACATGTATGGGTTTGGTACTCGGGTGCTTGTTACAACTCTACTAAGTGGAACACATTGAAATGTAGCAACATCTGAGTCTGCATGTGGCCCTATCAATTCAAATGCTACCAGTCTCGCAATTGCATTGGAAGAAAAAGTGAAAAATCTATCAAAAGATTTGGGTAAGATATGTGAGGAAATATGTGAAGAAATTAAGAATGCAATAGCAAAAAGCATGAGTGAATTTATGGCGCGTATGGAAACCATGATCATGACTAATGCGCTTTCAAAACAAGGAAATATAGGTACTTCAAGATCAAATCTTGACAAGTAAGAACACAACATTTCATGATATGATGTCTCTTTTTCACTGCTAGACTTGGATAACTTTTTAGTATAGGTGTTTAATAACACATTTAGCTTTATATTCATATATGTTCGACATTTTTAGATATTGTGTGTTTATAACAATTTTTAATTGTATGAACTTGACTTTAAATTTTAGTTTTTAATGTGTGTTTCTATTAGATATTTTGAAACTTAATTATGGATGTCAATTGAAAATTTATTGGCAAAATTTTAGTTGGTAAATTTTGTTGGAAAAGCATTACTAACAGGACATGTAATTGAAAATTAGTAAAACAATTTCTGTTGGAAATGTTTTTTCAACGAAAAATTCCACTGGAAAATTTCAACGAAATTCAGTTGGAAATGCTTTTTGAACAAAAAAGTTCGTTGGAAATTTTCAACAAAATTTTTCCGTTGGGAACGTTTTTTGACAGAATTTCAATTGGAAATTAGAAATTCATTTCCTACGAAATTATTTCCAATGGAATTTTGCGTGGGAAATGCTTTTCTAATGAAAAATTCTATTGGAAATTTCCAACGAAATTACTATGGGATAGCCAACAGATTATGCATTTTTTCTAACAAAATTTTCTATTGGAAATTTCCAACGGAAAGTATTACCGATGAGGCTTTTACCGACGAAATTTTCAATGGAGTTTTCTATTGTAAATCCGTTGGAAAAAAGTATTTCCAACAGAATTTTAACTTTTTCCAAAGGAAAATTCTATCGCAAAAAGCTTATTTTTTGGCAATGAGTATTCACCAACCTATCTTAAGCATATTAACACCAATTTAAGCACAAAATTAGCTAAGATTAGATTAACTCGTCTAATTAATTAACTTAAAATAATTAAATGAAACCTATTAGTTTCTATGCATTACTACAAGAATTAAGCCAATTTATTATCAAAATTAAGCCCAAATAACTCTATATCATAGAGTGATCACACCCCCAAACTTCAGATTTTGCCAATCCTCAAGCAAATCCTAAAAAGGAAACTAACTTACAAAAAATAACTTTAAATGGTGAAGAAAAATAGATAAAGTAACTACTAGAGATAAAGTGACCAATTTCAATGATTCCCTATGATTTTCTCAAAAGTATGTCTATCAATCTTCAACTAAAGGAAAAATATAGGCATAATTTAAATTCATATTTCAATTCTAAAGCAAGCACATTCTTAAATGTATTTCCATTTGTGTGTATGAAATCTTTTACCAAGAATATCATGACATCCGGATGAGTTTATGCCAATCAAAATTTCAAATTAGTACTAAAACTCCATAAGTTTGCCTTTCATCTTTCTTTCCACTAATGCAAACTAACACAAAGCTGGGATCCATAGAACTTTATAAAGCTTGTATTGTATGGCTGGGGTCAAGGTAGGATAAAGGATATAATGTGGCTCAAATCACCCTAAGTACATAATTATTTTGGGATCTATAAAGAGCTTTATTTTCATTGCCCTCACACACCTTTTTTTCTTCACCTTTGAATCTTTTTCTTTCGTTCAACACTTTTTTTTTGTTTCCTTCTTTCATTTTTTTTTCAATTTTATAATTTTACACCCCTAAACTTATTTTCTTTATGTTGTAAGTAGTGGCGTGATTTTTTTAATGTTTTAAACTTTTTTTTTCATAGTAGCATCACCTTTCCACCATATTCATTTAGCTCAATATATATTTTCTAAAACAACATACATGCTTAGGAGTGTGGGTTGCAAAATTGAAAATTTTTTTAAGGCTAGGCTCAACGGGGTATATTAAGGATAAAAGTATATCAAGGTTGGCTTGTTAGGCTCAAGCTGTCCAAAGATGGCTTAAATCATGTCCTTGACTAAGTATTGCCTAGGATTTCACCTTAAGAGAGAATCAAGCAAATTCTAGAATTCTTGACATAATCTAAATTTTTGTATCAACATAAACCTTCTCTAAATATTGACAATAATTTAAAGCAAAAGATATAGTGCTCAAAATTGTAGAAGTCACATCCTAATAATGATACTAAACAAAGAATTTATCATGAATCCAAACAAAAACCTTATTCACCAAAAGCTAAAAATTCAAGACAACTAGTTATTATCATTGGATAGGGAAATCATTAAAAAATTTTGATACAACTCTACTCTAGATTCCTAAAAGGTTAAGTAAGCTTAAAAATTAAATGATCAACTAATCCTAATTACTTAGAAATCTAGATCAACATGCAACTAAAATCAAATCTAAAACTTCCATCGAATATCTTCTACTAGAAAAATAACTTCATCCCCCCAAACTTAAACTAACCATTGCCCTCAATGTTAGAAAATAAAAAAGAAAGGTAAAAAATACTCTCTTGGTAGTTGGATGAATTTGGAGAAGCTTTAATCCTCCTTCTCTTCCTCATTGTCACTTGTAGGAGGATTTTTGTTTTACTAAATAAATAAATAAATAGATATTAATGTAGAAATATAAATAAACTAAAAATAACTAAAAATAAAAAATAATAGTTTTGAAAGCTTGGGTTGCCCTTTAAGAAGCACTTTGTTATAGTCATTAGATTGACTTTAGATGAAGTCTTCACTCACCCTTTAAAGAGGTTTGAGTTTGCATGGAAAAAGCTTGAGGTGTAGAAGTAGCCTCTTTCTAAGATGAGGTTATAGTGTCTTTAACTCAAGATTTGGTGCATGCTCAATCCAAGGTGGTGGAATAGGCTGACTTGTACCCAACTTCTCAAATTGAGTTATTGAATAATTAACTTTTGGTATAGCCTTCAAACTATTAGTAACATTTGTGAGTTTTTCATTCTTGTCCTTTGTTATTGCATCTTGAATCAAACAAGCTTTAAGCAGTTTCTTTGGATTTTCCATATCAACATGCTCCTTATGTAACTCATCAACTTTATCCAAAAAAGGAATGGGAGGCATATACGGCTTGACTTGTGATGGTGTAGATACTTCCTCTTCTTGCTTTATTACTTTGTCTTGAACTTGATTGTTGGAAGTATTTCCTTGATTTACTTTATTTCCATCATTTACCATATTCCTGCTATTTACTTCATCAAGATGCTTACCATATTCTTCTCTTCTAAGATTAGGCTCAGTGTCACTTGGTAATCTTTCTTGAGGCCTATTGTTGATGTCATTACTAAGTTGACTCACATGTGTCTCAAGATTTCTCATTGAAGTTTTGTTACTTTGAATGACTACATCAATATTTTCCATGTATTGCATAAACATCTCTTCCAAAGTTGACTCCTTCACAAGTATGAGGGTTCTAACTTGTGAGTGAAAATCATGATGGAAAACAAGCTGTGATGAATATGCAAGACCCTGATCATTACTCCATAAAAAATTTGGGTGATTGCACTCTGAGTTGTAATTATTAGAGTATGAATTGTTTAGCTACCCATTAAAGTTTCCATTAAATTGCATTGATTCGAAATAGGTTGGACAACAATCACTTGAATGCTTATCTCCACAAAGCTTGCATGACACAAAAAGACTCTGAAAAACGTTAATATCCCAAGTGTCAATTTTTTGAGATAAAGCATCTATTTGGATGGTCAAAGCACTGATTGCATCCAATTCATAATCACTAGTAGCCCTTCTAGGCACAAATTATTCAGATGGCCACTGGTAGTTATAATAATCCATCACCTCAACCAAAATTACCTAAAAATAAAATAAAAAGTTTGAAGTAAGATTAAGAATGCTTGGTATTAATATTAACAAAAAAGAATTAAAATTAATTTCTCAGCAACGGCACCAAAAACTTAGTGTTGATTTCTCACGCAAGTGCACCAATTGTTTAATAAGTAATATAAAAGAAAGTAAAATTCATTCTCACGGAGAATTGAATTAATCCCTACTTGCTAACTACTAAAATTAACACACTTTAATCTTTTTCAAACAACTGAATTTAAAAATTATTAAAAAAAATAAAACTAATAAACTAAAACTAATTCAAAATTAATAAGCAAAATTACTTTAGTAAACTTGATTGACTATTAGAACTAAGATTACGATATCCATCAATACTTTATCTAAATATTCTCTCTCTTAGCTTATTTTAATGGATTAAGTTTCTAACATGGATTTCTAATTTATTTACAAGTCTTTATCGAGTCTCTTATAATAATATCTTTCTCAATTAATTTACTATATGTCTGTGCAAATTAAACTGAAGAAAAATTCATCAAGTTCGTACTCTAATCTTGGCTAAATATGGTTTATAGTGTAACAGCCCGTACTCTCGTATAAGAGCCAATATGAACTCATCGACGAGACTGAGGGTTGATGGATGTAAATCTAAGTGCGAAAAAGTAGTGATAGGTGAAAGGAATACTTTGAAATAACATATTCTGCACGCAAGGACATGATAATTAAATAATAATATTTTATCAAGGATGAATTAGCGAGATACAAAGGCAATTTAGAAGTGAACCGGGACAAGTGATATATTTTGGAACTCGAGGAGGTAAGTGGAGCATTTTAAAATAAAATAATATTTTATTAATAAAATAATATTAAAATATTAATATTTTATATGTGATTGCAATTAGTCATGAAGAAGGAGTATATGACTAATCTAAGTGGGGGAGAACAAATAAAAATAAATTTCAAAGAAAAATGACATAAGCAAGGCCCACTTGCCTTTATTAACCAAAGGATGAACGGGTAAGTATGTACTTAAATATTATGGTGACATTTTGGTGAAGTGTAAAATTGATATTTTATTGGTATATATGTAAGGGAAGAAAGATAGAAGGAAATTTGAATTTAAAAGAAATGATTGAAAGATCAAATTGCTGGAATGAAAAGTTTGGTGGGACAAATGGTAAATAAGGAAAAGTTGAGGACTTATGTGCAATTACAATATTTAAATCTAAGTGGATATTAACTAACTAAAGGAAATTAGAATTAATGTGAGATAATAAGATGTGCATGTAAAATTCACTATTACATGCAAATGATGGCATGCAAAAAAAGGAAGTTAGTAGAGAACATGTGAGGCCCCCCATCATGTGAAGCAAAAAGGAAGGATAGGCTTAAACTTGTTTGCATGAAAAGATTGGTGCATTAATGGCCAAATGAGGAAAGGAGACATAATACATGTGCTTGAATGTTTGACGAATAACTTAATAAAATATAAAATAAAGGTTATGCATGAAAAGTGATTGGAGAAATAAGGTGTGTATTGAATAAATAAAGTGAGATAGATATTGGACCAATGGATAAGGAGAAATTGGTGCATGAAGCACCATTGGATGGTAAGGTGGCCAAATAAAATAAAAGGAATAAAAATGCATGTATTTTGAATGGTTTATTAGGGTGGCAAATGAAAACAGAGGAAAAATATGTGCATGAAATGTGATTGGCCCAATGGGTGCAATATAAATGCTAAGTTTAAAGAGAAAGAGAAAGTGAGGGAACTTAGGAAAAGCTTGAGGTCGGTCATTTAGTGAAGAGAATAGAGGAAAGGAAGCTTGAGAAAATTCCACCGAGGAAAGGGAAAGAAGAAAGAAAGAGAGAAATGAAGGAAAAGGCTTAGTTTGCACTAGATCAAAAGAAACCGTGAGGTTTCCTCCTTCTTTTGTAGCTTTGTGCTATACTAGCAACCAAGGAGTCTCCAACACTCAAGAGAGAAGCCGTGGAGTGTGGATGAAGTGTAAAGCTTGGTTTTTCAATTTAAGCAAGGAAAGGTAAGGATCTTGGTTTTAGTTTGATTAATCTTTACAAATGGGTGATGACTAAGAGAGATGTCTGTGGCAGCAATGATCGGCTTGATTGGAGAAAGTTTGGTGACATGAAGCCATTCAAAATAGTGGGTGCATGGTGGTGTTGACTCTTCAGTGCTGCAGAGTTGAAACAGCAACTGTAGCGTCGCAACGTTGACTATCCAGCACCGCAACACCGAGGATATATTTTTTTAGTAGATTCATGATAAGAACAAAGAGTATTCGCTCAATAATGTGCATGATGATGAATTTATAAGGCAATTATAGTTATTGGCTTTGATGTTGGGCTTTCTTAATTAGAGTTTTAAGTGTTTTGAAGAATGTTATGTGAATGAATGGAAAAGTTCTTTGTTGTCTTATATGACGTGTAAGCAAAAGAGAAATTGAAAGTTCTTGAGATGACTAAAATAGATAAGCTATAATGTGAAGTGTTACGATAAACATCATATTAACTAAAGTCAGTCCTAAGGAATAAACAGGATAAGAGATTAAGCCTTGTTAAAAGGCCAAGAAAATTGTGAGTGAAAAGTTAAAAAAATGTATGAGACATTGATAAAGTAATGCCAATATCAAATGATGAAATTGTAAATAAAGGATTACAAGATTGGCATAGCAAATGAGCTGTTATAAAGTAATGTTATGAGGATTTGCAAATCTTATCTTGACGTAGTGAAAAAAAAGGTTAGTAACAAGACAAGACCAATTATGTGACATACTAAAAAATTATTGAATATCAATTTAGGCATGAACAAATGAGTGTGCATTCAAGTATTTTAGGGAATAAGTGCATGCTTTTGGAATGAATGTGCTTGCAAAGATAATGGACATAAAAGTAATAAGTGTTGGAAAATGCACCAAAGTTTTGAAACGAGTATACCAAACTCTATGTGGCAAGAATGATAATTGATGTTACTTAGAAATATTTATATGCACATTTATGTAATGTGGTATATGGAACTTTTTAAGGAACTTAAAGGCTAAACCACGGGTTATGTGCTTGCATGTTGTGAGACATGAGATTAAGGTGGGTAATTACAAGGAAATATTCAAGAGGAATCTTGTTATGAATCATGTGAAAACAACATTAACTTGTGTAGTTACAAAAAAAATTTAAGTTTGAAAGTGGATACTTGCAATGACATTGAGATGCAGTTGTGAATCTTATTCAAGTATTGCAATTTAAGCATTATTGTGTAGATGCCAAAGAAAAGGAAATAAATGATTATATCGGTATAAAAAAATAGTACAAAAGATGATTGAAGGTAACCATGATAATAAAATCAGTTAATGAAAACCTCTTGATGTATTATAGAAATTGGAATTCAAAATGCATGAGCGGCATAATTCAAATGAGTCTGAGTCTTAAGTGACTAATTAAAAATTGAAATGCAGTAAGCATAATATATGTGTTGGAGGTACGAAGACAATGAGAAATGAAGATACTTTTAAGAAGATGGTATTGCAGAGATGTCATGACCATAAAGATGAATCTTGAAGGATCAAAAGAATGTAAGGCATACACAAATATCGGATAATAATTTGATGAAAATGATATGTAGTTATTGAAAAGTAATTAAAGACATTGTGATGCAAGGATACATGGTATAATAAAACTTGTGCTTATGATTGGAAATGATAAGAAAGAGAAATAAGCCTGTAAATATGTGAATTTTCATGGATATAAGATGAATCTATATGAATTATATGGAGATAAAGATGGTAAGATGTAAATTAAATGGTAACCTAAACATCCAAAGGTGATTTGAAATGATTATACTTTAATGTTGGTGGATTAAAAGTACTCATGGGAATAAAGTGGAAAAGTGAATTAGAATGTCGAATTGAGAGAAGCAAAAGGATCAGTATAGAATGATATAAAAAATAAATATCGAAATGATAAATAGATATCGGAATCTTGTAGTGGATTGGAATGAATAAAGAGAAATTTAGCGCAAATGTTTTTGACATAAGATTCTTACACATGGTGATGAATGTTGACCTTTAAATGTGTGTTCATATATACATGTTTGATGAGTTGTGTGATGAAATAATGACAAGAGATACCATCAGAAATGAACTGTGTTGATGTAAGGAAATTTTGAAGTAATAGACAAAGAAAGGAAATTAAGAAGGAAATTAAAAATGAAATCTAAGTGTGGTTAAGTGATACCAGGTGAATTAATATGATTGAATGTAAGAAGTAATGAAGTGCTATGACATAGTTATATTAGACTCTCCACAAGGTAATAGTGCAATGACGGAGAATAAATGGTGATAGCAGTATGATGTAGATATTTGGAAGAATTGATCAAGAAAGAAAAATTTAATATCGTTAATGATGATTAAAAAGGTTTTAAGTGCTAATTATGATATCATATTTTGAGATATGAAGAATTAGAACTAATGAAAAGAATTTTATGTGAATGAAAGAATTACAATTAAAGTTAAAGATTGGCAAATGAGTCGCCTTCTGCATGATGTAAATCTCATGGTTTAGAAATGATGTAAAATGTGAACATTTGAATGTGTAATCTACGGAGAAATAAAAAGATTAGAATTACATAATGCGGATAAGCATGAAGTATGAGGAATGATGAATATTCAACTTCCCCTAATGTTAAAAATATGTACAGGAATGAATGTAGCATGTTTATAATGCTATAATTATGTTAATAGTGTATGGAGATAAGATGAACGAATGTCTAGAAGCTTGACAAGAAATGAAGTAATAAGATGGTGTATCAGGAATATATAAGTAAGTATGAATTGTGATCGAAATTGATATGATTGAGATTGAGTTACGTTAAGGTTAGTAAATAGAGTTGAAGCGTACTTGAGACTTTAGTGATAAAAGAGAATAATGGTTGAGGGCACTGTTGTTTTGATTCAAAGATAGTAATAAATATAAGTTACGTACCCTAATCTTGTGAAGTGTTCTAGTCGAACTAAAGTAAATGAGGTGGATAAATCAAAATTCCTTATGAAGAAGGAAATGAAGTATGATCATAGAGTGAGATTTATTAACCCGATGCTGAAATGAATTCGGGGGCAAATTTTTTTAAGTGGGGGAGACTGTAACACCTCGTACCCTCGTATAATAGCCAATATGATCTCATCGACGAGACGGAAGGTTGATGGATGTAAATCTAAGTGCGAAGGAGCAATGATAGTCGAAAGGAATATTTTGAAATAACATATTCCGTACGCGAGACATGATAATTAAATAATATATTTTATCTAGAGAATTAATAAGATAAAAAAAAGCAATTCAGAAGTGAACTGGACAAGAGAGATATTTTGGAACCGAGGAGTCAAATAGAAGATTTTGAAATAAAATTATTTATTAATAAAATAATATAAAATATTAATATTTTATCTGTGATTGAAATTAGTCATGAGAAGGAGTATATGACTAATCTAAGTAGGAAGAAGAAATAAGACTGAATTTCGAAGAAAACGATGTAAGCGGGCCCACGTGCCTTTATTAACCAAAGGATGAGCGAGTAAGTATATATTTAAATATATGGTGAATTTGGTGAAGTGCAAAATGATTTTTTACTTGTACACATAAAGGGAAGAAAGAAGAAAGAAATTGAATTTAAAAAAATGATTGAAGACCAAATTGCAGGAATGAAAAGTTTGTGGGATAAATGGTAAATAAGGAAAAGTGAGGATTTATGTGTAATTACAATATTTGAAGCCAATTGGACATTAACTTACTAAAGGGAGTTAGATTATGTGATAAATAAGATGTGCATGTAAAATTCTCTATACATGCAAATGATGGAATGCAAAAGGAGGAAGTTGTGGGAACATGTGGGTCGCCCATCATATAGAAGTAAAAAGGAAAGATAGGCTTAGATTTATTTGTATGAAAAGGGATTGGGCATTAATGGCCAAATGAGAATGGAGACACAGATACATGTGTCTTGAAATGGTTGAAGAATGACTTAATAAAATATAAATAAAGTTTGTGCATGAAAAGTGATGGAGAATAAGTTTGATTGAATAAATAAAGTGAGGATAGATATTGGACCAATGATAAAGGAGGAAATTGGCACAGAAGCACCATGGATGTTAAGGTGGCCGAAAAATAAAAAGAATAAAAATGCATGATTTTGATTGGTTTATTAGGGTGGCCAAATGAAAAACAAAGGAAAAATATGTGCATGAAATGTGATTAGCCCAATGGGTGGCTATAGAAATGTTAAGTTTTAAGAGAGAAAGAGAAAGGTGAGGGGGACTTAGGAGAAGCTTGAGGGCTGGTCATTTAGTGAAAAGAAGAGAGGAAAGGAAGATTGAGAGAATTCCACACGAGAGGAAGGAAAAAAAAGAAAGAAGAAAGAAAAGAGAGAAAGGAAGGAAAGGCTCAGTTTGCACTAGATCAAGAGAAACCATGAGGTTTCCTCCTTCATTTTATAGCTTTGTGCTATTCTAGCAACCAATGAGTCACCAACACTTAAGAGAAAAGCCGTGGAGTGTGGATGGAAGTGTAAAGCTTAGTTTTGCAATTTAAGAAAGAAAGGTAAGGATCTTGGTTTTAGTTTGATTAATCTTCGCAAATGGTTATGACTAAGAAGATGTCTGTGTGCGCAAAGATCGGCTTGATTGGAGAAAGTTGTGACATGCAAGCCATTCAAAACCGTGGGTGAATGGTGGATTGAGAAATAAAGCATTGAAAGTAAATAGATAATGATGCATGTGAACTTATAAATAATTGAGTAAATTGGGAATGATTGTTGCTATCATATATATATATATATATATATATATATGTTGTTGATGATATGAAAATATAAGATGGATTGGGATGAAAATTATTTAGAATGATTGAAATGGGCACTTAATGATATAATCAAGTTGCCGATACACGTAACGTCAAGAATTATGCAAGTAAGAGATATGAATTCCATTAGTAAAAGAATGTTAAAATGTATATGAATGTGTAAGGATTAAGTGGGAAAGAAAGATGTTCTAGCATAAGCTATAAAGATGATGATGAATGTATGACTAAGAAGGAAAATGAGAATATCCTAAGTACATTAAGCTTGGTTTATTGCTAGGAAGTGTGCAAACAGAAAAGGATTACCGTAGTGATTAATTAAAGGAGGAAGCATAACTGGATTAGTGGCAAAGTCGTATCCCACCATTTTGAGGTGAGTAAGGGGTGTCGATTTTAAAAT
>NW_018397273.1:2413580-2426026 GCF_002168275.2 Theobroma umbraticum
TATATTGTTTTATGTTAATAAACATTGTTGGTTTACCTTAAGTGCATTTATGGATAGCATAAGCTGTTAGCTTTGATAGGCCATTCTTAAAACGGATTTATAATGATTTATATTTTGCTATTCTGGAAAGCATGAGCTGGTAGAAACTATAGGAAATTGTGGATGCAAGTGTTTCTAAAGTGATTTGGATATATCTATAGATAAGCTATATTTGTAAAGAGTTCTAAAATCGGGAAACAAGCCTTTTTACAGTGATTGCATCAAAATCTGTACCTTGTATTTTTGTGTGATATACATAGTTAAATGCATTTGTTAAATGATTTACAATGCAAGTTTGAGCAATGGTTTTATTCCGATCTTTGTACAAAGTGTTTACATCATACGATTTAATGTGAAAAGTAATTTGAAGGATTATGGAACTTTGATTTCAAATGATTTAAAGGAAATGCCTTGGAAAACTTGATTTGGTTTCTAAAATGGTTTTGACAAACCGACAGCGTCGAGAGTAGGTCGATTGTCACTTCGGTTAAGTGTGGCCCTTGTGCACAAGTGAGCTCTAGGTAGAGAACCTTTGGGTCATCGATGGGGAAGACATGGGTGGGGCCATAGTCTATGATATACGTGGCAAGGCCACGAGTTGTTATATGTGGCTAGGCCACAAGTGATATTCACGTTTGTGATCGCTTGATTTTTTCGATGTCGGCCAACATCATAGAGATTACCATGGCTGTGGGGATCCGGTGGAGCAGAACTCCCGGATGTTATTATATGGAAGTGGGTCCACAGGTGATTATGGTACTTACCTACTCGAGAGCATTGTGAGTTTTCGATGCATACGCTTTTGCGTAGTGGAGAGTTACGATTTCTTTGCAACTCCCTTGGTTTGAATATAAGCTTTCAATGCTTACTTGATGAACATGAGATGTTTTACGTGACCGTACACTTTGATTTCTATACATGCCACACATTTTGGGAGTGTGCATACTTTATATTGTTATCATATTTTTATGGCAAGCAATGTTTTTGATGTTTAAACTTGGTTTCATTACATTTGTTTTCGGCACCATTTTTCCAAGTGAAATATTGTAATGATGATTTTACAACTTCATTTTTACAAGGCACAAACACTCTACTAGTGATTTGATTTTTCTAAGATTACTATTCTTATTCCGATTTTATCATTCAAAATTTATTTGCCTTTTACTTGTTTCCCATCTATGCCCTGCTCACAGAGTCGATGATCACTGAGTCTGTGAGACTCACCCCCTTATTTCCCTTTTGCAGATAGTGATCAGCCTAGCATGTAGTCATCAGCATTTTCAGTCCACCATAGATAGGTAAAGGCATCTCATAGCACTTTATTTCGAGTCGCTCTGCTGCTAGAGGTCAAGTTGTCATAATATAATTTATTATGAAATTAGATAATAGTGTCAATACTAATGTAAATTTTGGAAATTATAAGTCTTGATGTATTAATTTACGATTATTTGGAATATAGGTTTAGTCAACTTATAAAGATTATCATTCAATTCTTATTACAAAAAGTTTTATTGATCAAAGTAATTTCATAGACTGATGGCATGAATATAAAGGAATAGCTAACATTTTAAGTAAGGCTTATTCGGGACTTGACGGGTTCTCCCACGAGACTCGAACGCTGGTAGCGATCGAGGAGCGGTTGTTACATATAGTGTATGTTCACCCTATATGCAAACTAACCACCTAATCAACTAAGTGTATTCGATCATATGTTATTCTATTTAAGGTCTACCTAAATCTCCTTCGTCAAGGTTTAATTTAGGTTTTCAGATTAATCTAATTAGTGACTAATCAACTGAAAGCTTTAAAAATAGAATAGAATAAATAACTTAAAACCATCAAACATAAGCAAATGAGAGATAAATAGATCAGACTACATATTGAGTTTAATCATAATCTTAGATAAATTCTTCTCACCTTTAATGAGACTTTTTCAATGACTTTGTGGCTAAATCTCAACTCTAAATATGGTGTTTCATTTCTCTATAAGTCCTCAAAAAGGTTATTTTAATAAGACTTTAAAGTTAGGCCAAGTTAGAAGAAGAAAGTAGTCAATTCTAATCAGGATTTCTTCATCAGATTACATGATGTGTGGCCTACCTAAACCAAGGGTGTGACCTTGACCATTTAATTTTCAAAAAGCATGGTCACTTCAAAACTATTGCAGTGCATCAAATTTGACAAGTTTTTTGGCTACCTTCATAATCTAACTGGGAGAATTGGTACATAAAACTTGTAACTTTGTCTTTTATCTTTCCAATGGTTTAAGAATCATTTCATTTGGAATTCTGTAGAAATAGTTATAATCAAAATACCAAAATATGTGTAGTGGAAGTTTACACCTCAAAATTGCTCTTCTTCTTCCATTTTAAGTCTTCCTTCAATAAACATCTATAGTGGCACAATTAAATCAATAACAACCTATTTTAAGCATATTAACACTAATTTAAATACAAAATTAACTAAGATTAAATTGACTTGCTTAATTAATTAACTTAAAATAATTAAATAAAACCTATTAATTTTCATGCATTATTACAAGAACTAAGCTAATTTATTATCAAAATTAAGCCCAAATAACTCTATATCATAGAGTTATTATTTCACAACTAATTGGACAATAAATAATAGAATCAAACATTGATCTATCAAGAAAATTGAAAAAAAATGTATAATTTTGCATGTTATTGTAGATTCTCCTATTATCAAGGTTGTTATAGATAGTGTTTGGTGTTTATGACCAAGGCAATATAGATGCTATCTTTATTTAGTTGGGTTAATTGAGACGAGACAAAGAGTACAAAATAGATCATAGACTTAGATGATGCATGGTGTTCTACAAACTTCAAATGAGTTGAAAATTGAAAGTTTGTTAAATATCATGCATCATCTAAGCCAAAATGATTACTTCTGCAAAATAATCACATGTATACTTTCCAATCATATTTTTCAATGCCTAACATAATCTGTGGATCCCTTTAGACATGGCACAAAGGGAAAATAAAAAACTTTAGTCCTTTTACATTGTGTTTACTACTCTAACTATTATAAATATCGAATATGTATGTATATATATATATTTTTTAAAAATGTATAGTAGCAAATATATGGTAGTAGTAGTAGTATAGTACCTTTTGTTAAAGATTCCACCTTTGTTTAGTGGAAATGGTCAATATTGCTTAATGGCATTTCAATAACAACTTACAAACATTAAAACCCAAGAGCAAAATATAGGAAAACATAGCTTAATTAGCAAGAATGAAATCATTAAAATTAGGGTCTTTTAATGCCGTTTGACAATTACTTTGATGAGTAGCAAAAATGAATATCCAATAATGTTTTGAAATTAATCATTTAGTTAAAACGATACAACGAAAACAATCATTTTGTTACTAATTGTTTAAGATTAAAAAGGCATTTATGAGCTTTCCCTTTCACTTCAACGTAATCATGCCATTGTATGAAATTCCAATACTTATTTGGGCTTTTATTTTATGAAAGCTGTAGTTCTTCATTGAAAATGCTAGTCATGGTTTTGGCATTTTGCTCTTCTTCTTTCTTTAAAATCTTACTTTCTCTTCTCCTTTCTTCGTGATAGTTTCTTCATTTTCACTTTAACTTTCTCTTAGTAACACAGTCACTTCTCTCTTTTCTACCATTCTCTAGACGCTTCCCAAACATGTTCTCTTTTTCTACTTTCTCGATGATCTTCCTCCTCTTTCATTCGGTTATCCCTTTTTTCACTTTGTCCATAAGGAATTTCAACTCGTACATTGCCCAACCTAGTGGCAATTGCCGTTCATTGTAAAACATTCTAAAAAAGCATTTACAATTTTTATTATTAATTTTCAATTTTTTACCACCCATTCACAAATATCAGCATCAACTATTTATAAATTTTCAAACACAATGTATTTTGGGAATCAATGGAAAAATGTATATAAGGTTCTATAAACCCATTGTGTAGTAGGTCTTTAACTAGTTGGAGCTTAAATCTCCTTCTTAATGGTCTCAAGTTTGAATCTTAGAATAGCTGAATGATATTTATGAGATGAGAGATAACTACTTCCTTATTATGCAACATAAAATCATTAATGATGCAAACTAAATTTCGTTAAGTACAAAAGAATAATGAAGTAAAAAGGAAAGAAAAATAACAAATAAAAATAAAATATTTTTAAATTTTTATGTCAGCACAACAATGAAACGATTCCTTATGACAACATTATCATGTGACGAAAAAAAACAAGTTGATACTAGCATTTAGCTAAAGAAAGTTATCATTTTCATTTACATAAAAGGTTAATTGAGCATAAGTAATTATTTAAGTATTTAATTGATTTCAATAAAAGTATGAGACTTGGATGATAGAATTAATTTGGCAAAAATACAAAAAGCCCTCTCAAAACCCTTCAAAAAGACACTTTGGTCCCTTTTATTTTAAAATGATGTTTTTGGTCTTTTAATTGTTAATGCCGTTAGTTGACTATTAATAAGAATTATATCCAATCTTACATAAATATTTTAGGACACAAATGCCCTCTTGAAAAAATTTGCTCATATTACTTTCAAAACTTAATAAAATTCACTTTGGCATTTAATAAAATTCTATATATTTTTTTTAGAAATTGATTTCATAGGTAAATCATGAAATAGAATAAATAATTGGTTGATTTATAGTTGTATTCATCAAGAGCTTTAATCTAAATAAATAGGAAAAATAATGTAAATTGCATCACAATCCTAAGTAGTTGGCAATGATGAAATTAATTTTTCATTTGTAGCCTTATAAAGGTGTTAATGGAAGCCCTGCAAGCCAATCAATTTTGTGCTTGTAAAACACTACATTAATTAGTCATTTTTCATGTTAAATACATTATGGATATTTTATATAATGTATGAGGTATTTCTTTATCCATGTGTTTATTTATAAAGAGTTATCAGAAACTTATGTAGATAAAGTCCTTGAAACATAATGGCATTCCAAAAAAATTATAAAGGTCATAATTATGAGATCCTTATGCATCAAAACCTTGCTCTTAAATATGTTCCTGGTCATTGTATTGTCAAGAATAAGGGCATTGACAATGCTTAAACGCTAGTACATGCTAAGCCTCCTTACTTTAGAAGTAAGCAATTGATCTCATAGGTTAAAGTATGTGAGATACCTGGGGATAGTATGTGGGTGCTTATTATGGAGCAAGTTCACTGAACATGATTCGCTATGAGAGTTCCATTCGGTATTTCACTCAAGTGTTTATGGACATACTCTCAAGTGTTAGTAGTGTAAGTAATTCTTAGACTTGTGATACCAAGTTATCTTCTATGTGAATTGTCATATTTTGATTTCACCTTTATGGGTTTAAAGATGACCTGATGCTTGAACAAGGTGCTTTTGGGCATGGCATGAAGCATACGAAGATGAATGAGTAGTCTAGAGAGGATTCATCACTCCAAGTGATTTGAAAGGGATATATCTCATTTGTTCTTGGCTTATATTGATTAAAAGTCCTTGGCCAAGGCAATCTTGATAGGTCAATATAGAAGTTGCAGGACTAATATGGATAAGTTAGAAAGTAGACACTGAGTCAAGCTTTTTATCTATCTGGGATATATGATGAAAGGATCAAATTACATTAAGATACTGTACACTGAATGGTTAGTCAAATCATATTAACTCTCCTAACATTTGGGTAGTCATGATGTATTGCTAGATGTCACTCATAATCTATAAATATAATATAAATTCTTAATTAAATTAATTTATATTTATGGCCAACATGTTGGGAACCTAATGGGTCACACACATAAGGTGAATTGCCAAATTATTTTGAGTCCAATTGGATGTGATCTAATTGACTTTATAGAGGCTTGATCCAATTAAGTGTTGGGCTAAATCAAATATGATTTGATGGAGTATGAAATAAAGGCCCAATTAGCCCAAGACATTTTATAATCCTTGTTGGATATAAAGTAGGCCAATTCACTTTATAAAAGAATCCTTTAGCTATCTTTTGAATATATAGAAGAGTTCTATTTATGTTCTCATATGTTGAGATAGGATAATAGCCAAAAGATAGAAACATAAGAGAGCTTAAAAGTTGAGAGTTTGCTAGCACAAACTTCGACTTAAAGATTCACACGCTCTTAGTGAAGAGATTTCAACAAACCACTGTGTGGATCACCGTTAGAGACAAGACAACTGTGCTGTTATGATTTGATAAGTCCTAGTTAGTGTACTAAAGTTAAAATGAAAAGCCAAGAAGGACTCCACCAAAGAAAGCAAACTTTCAAATATGCCAAAATTTCTCTTGTGATTTTTCTATATTAGTTTCAATTAAAGTGATCCATGGCTTTGGAGATTAAAATTTTAATAATATTTCACTGTGTATGAGTTATCTTAGTATATTTTAAATCCCCAACAGTGGTATTAGAGCCTCATTTAATTGATTTAATCTAGTTTTATGTTTAGTTGTTGAAGATTACAAAAGCTATTATGTTTATATGTCGATCTGATGCAAGGTTTGAAAAAATTATTTACAATAATTCTAAATAGTTTTTTTTACAAACTCATTTATGTTTCAAAAGGCCTTTAAAGTCTTGATTTATGGATTTAATATCTAGATTTAATAAGTCCTTAAAGATTTTATAGATTTGTTTTAAGAGAATCCAAATCTAGAAAATCTAGCAGCATAATGTGATCTACTTTGGAAATTTTTTTGAGGGACTTAGAGAAGGAGTTTGTATGTCATTTTTGGCGAATAGAAGGTCAAAGAGATGATCTCAGCTCTGAAAATTTACAGCATTTAATTACTCATTTGGGTGGTGATCTGATAATGTTTCTGCACAAATAGTTTGCCAAAATTGTATTCTTGTGTGACAATGACTCTTGCAAAATCATGGCTATTTGTATTCTGAATTTTTTGAGATTTTGAGAGCTTTTTGGCATGATATTTGGGGCATGGGATGTCTCTGAATTGGTAATAGAATTGTAAAAATTGAGGACAACAAGGAATAAATTTTCTAATAAGATTATAAAGCCTAATTTGATTAAGATTCCTTTAAATATTAAATTTCTAATATGATTAGAACTCCTATTGAGAATAATGGTCAGATTTAATTTCATAGTCCTAAAAGGTTTAGGATTACAAAGTCTATGCTTAATTTAATTCCTAGTAGGACTAAGACTTCTAAATTTGTGCAAGACATTTAATGGAACTTAGACATCAAATTATTTGGATTAATATATTCAAAGGTTGAGTAATATTATTGCCAAATGACATATGAGATCTTCAATTTGAATTAAACATCAGTTTTATATGTTCATTATATGATCATGAATGTATGAGGATGATTATGGACTTAGACCACTATAATGTGTTATAGATGGTTATGGTTGAATGTATTTGGTATTTATTTTGTAAATAGGGAGTGTGTGCCCTGCCTTTCCTCTATTTCATTCAAGAGTTGTAAAATTCTCTTCTCATCTTACTTCCCTCAAATGTAACTTAAGGTTTCTTTACATATATGTAATTAGAAATTATAGGATTAGATTAGGAAGAAAATTTTGTAATTCCAAGAATGAAGGACGAAGGCGCCAAGGAGACATGAAGATTACAAGATTACAAGATATAGTGATATTTGTATGTAATCTCTTAGGATTTGACCAACTAATTTCCTTTGATGGCTCAAGGGAATTAGATTAGATAAAAGTCCATAATCATCCTAGTAGCATACATGTGATAGATTTATTTTATGCAACATTATAAATTCTATGCAAGCCAAATTCGATGAGACCTAAATAACAACATAAAAACAACAAAAATCCCTCCTTAAAATATTGAGTGACATGCTTCACATGATTAAGTTTCCTTCCACCATAAAACAAGATAACCAGGATACCTTTTTAATTGGAGACTTTTTGAGTCACTCAAGGTCAAACTTTTATGCGGGCACATTTGAGTTATTGGTGGATCTTACTCAACTAAAATTGTGTGATTCGAATGTGTCACACTTGATCACATAGTCTTAGAGGCAAGGTTAGGCAAAATACATATGATGCATTTAGACAATGAGTTGCCACCTAATTGATCTGGGAGTTGCATGTGGATGCAATTGATAAGCTATGTTATTTACCTAATTAGGCTTATTGTGATTTGTTGAGTCACTTAAGATTGTAATAATTCGAAAGGGGTCCTAGCCCACTAGAAATATCTAATAGAGATTTCCATATCATAGTGAGAGTTATTATTACAAAAATTAGTGGAAGAAGCAATGTAAGATTTAATACCTCGTCTTAAATTGATTTATAACATGAAAAGTTGATACAAATACTTTTCTTACATTTATAGGTTGTTAGAATGGGTATAATAGTAAGTGCCACTTTGCTTGGCATACTTGATGTCATTAGCATAAAATGTTTGGACTAGTATATTACTTTGAGAAAAGTTCTCAATAAATGGAAGGGTGCAATTTTGACAAGTAAAGAGATAACTTTAAATATGATTGAGCTTAATTTTTCTACTGCCAATCCTAAATCTTGGATAATAGATTCAGGATGTGGATCGCATTTATGTACTGACATAAAAGCTTTAAAGGATAGTAGAAGGCTTGGTAAAAATGAGGTAGTCCTAAGAGTGGGCAATGGTGCAAAAATTACAGTAGTTACCGTTAGGACTTATGATCTTATTTTACCATCGGCTTAGTGCTGAAGCTAAAAGAGTGCTATTGTGTACCAACATTAACTAGAAACATCATTTCAGTTTCATACTTAGCTAAGAATGATGATTTTGAATTTAGTATGAAGGGCAATTGTTACACTGTCGTTCTAAATGATATATTTTATGGATCCGCAACATGTCATGGAGGACTTTATGTTATGGATCTGGATAGCCCAATGCTCAATATAAATGTAAAGAGAACTAGAAAAGATAATCCAAATCAAACCTACATCTCACATTGTAGACTTGGTCATATCAATGCGATAAGGATAGCCCAAGTTATATAAACAAGGTTATCTAGATCTATTTAATTATGAATCATATGGAACTTGTGAGTGTTGTCTCCTTGGTAAAATGACTAAAACTCCTTTCACTGGAAAGGCTGAAAGAGCAGGTGTGCTCCTAGGGTTAATACATTCGAATGTATGTGGACCCTTAAACACACTAGCCAAAGGAGGTTATTCGTATTTCATTACATTTACAGATGACCATTCTAGATTTGGTTTTGTGCACCTAATGAAGTACAAGGCTAAAGCTTTTGAAAAGTTCTAAGAGTTTAAGGCTGAAGTTGAGAAACAATTTGGGAAGAGTATTCTCACCCTTAGATTGGATTGAGGAGGAGAATATCTTAGTCAGGAGTTTTTGGATTATCTAACGAAACATGGAATTCTATCACAATGGACTCCACCTGGAACTCCACAAAACAATAGAGTGTCTGAGAGGAGAAACCGAACCTTGTTGGACATGGTTCATTCCATGATGAGTAAGGCGAACCTTCCAATATCCTTTTGGGGATATGCCCTAAAGACTACTGCTTACCTTCTTAGCAAGGTTCTAAACAAATCGATTAATAAGACACTATATGAGATGTGGTATGGCAAAAAGCCAAACTTGTCTTACACAAATATTTGGGGATGTACAGCTTATGTGGAACGTGCATTGCCAGATAAGCTTAGAGCTAGATTAGACAAATGCAAGTTTGTAGGGTATGCTAAATAAACTATAGGATATTATTTTTACTATCCCACCGAGCAAAAGGTGTTTGTCTCGAAACATGCCACTTTCTTAGAGAAAGAGTTTTTACTTGAAGGGACTAGTGGGAGTAAAATAATTCTTGAACAGGTTTAGAACCACAAACTGACATCCCTTTGGAACCTGAGTTAACAATTAAAGAATTGGATGCTCAAACCGGTGCTCAAAAAACATAAATGCTCTGTATATCTACGAGACAGAGACAACTTCCAAAGAGATATAGATCCATGATGAAAAAAAATGCTCTACCAATTGACATAGAGCCTACTACTTATGAGGAAGCAATATCTAATATTGATTCTAATAAGTGGCTAGAGGCCATGAAATCGGAGATGGATTCCATGCATGTCAACCAAGTGTGGACTTTGGTTGATGCACTTGAAATGGTGAAACCTATAGGATGCAAATGAGTCTTTAAGAGAAAAACTGACATGGATGGTAATGTACAAAAGTACAAGCCTAGGTTGGTTGCTAAAAGTCATAACCAAGTTGAAGGAATTGATTATGAGAAAACCTTCTCACCTGTAGCCATGATTAAATCCATTAGGATTTTCCTTGCTATTGCTACATATTATGATTATGAGATATGGCAGATGGATGTAAAGACATCATTCCTTAATGGGAATTTGTAAAAAGAAGTGTATATGACACAACCTAAAGGTTTTACATCTAAAGAGAATTAGCATAAAGTATGCAAACTCCAAAAGTCCATTTATAAGCTAAAGCAAGCATCTAGGAGCTGGAACATCAGATTTGATGAAACTATTAAAGAATATGATTCGTCAAGAATCCTAATGATCCATGTGTTTATAAGAAGGTAAATAGACAAGCAGTTGTATTTTTAGTACTTTATGTTGATGATATACTACTAACAAGAAATGATATACCAATGCTGCAGACTATCAAAATCTGGCTATTCAAACAATTCTCCATGAAGGATTTGGAAGAAATGGCTTATATTCTAGGAATAAGGACCTATAGAGATAGATCAAAGAGACTACTAGAAGTGTCCCAATCCACTTATATAGATAAAGTGCTAAAGAGGTTTAGCATGACCGTGTCCAAAAAGGGACACTTACTGGTGTCACATGGCATTCATCTCTCAAAGGATATGCGTCTAAAGACACAAGATGAGAAGATGAGGATGGATAGGATACTGTATACATCGGCTACAGGATCCATCATGTATGCCATGTTATGTCCTAGACCAGATGTGGCTTATGCTTTAAGTGTCATGAGCAAATACCAATCAAATCTAGGTAAGAAGCACTGGATTGCGGTGAAAAATATCCTTAAGTACTTATGAAGAACTAAGGATGTTTTCTTGGTCTATGGAGAGGTTGAGCTCCAAGTTAAAGGATATGGAGATGCTGTATTCCAATCTGATAAAGATGATAGTAAATTGCAAAGTGGGTTTATATTTACCTTGATTGACGGTGCTATTAGCTGGAAAAGTTCCAAGCAAGCAATGACTGCTGATTCTAAAACTGAGGCTGAATACATATCCGTGTCTGAGGCATTGAAGGAAGGAGTTTAGATCAAGAAGTTCGTAACTAAACTTGGTGTGGTTCCTATCATTGTTGATTTTGTACCTTTGTACTGTGACAACACTGAAGCCATTGCGCAAGCAAAAGAACCAACGTCTCATCAACGATCCAAACATGTATTACGGCGTATCACCTGATCAGAGAGATCATTGAAAGAGGCGATATTAATATAGAGAGAGTACCCATGGAGGACAACTTAGCTAACCCTCTCACTAAAGTTCTGTCCCAGCAAAAACAAGATCGCCACTTGAAGGGCTTTGGTATTAGATACATAGGCGATTGGCTTTAGTGCTAATGGGAGATTGTTAGTGTAAGCCTTGCAAGCCAATCAATTTTGTGCTTGTAAAATACTACATTAATTAGTCATTTTTCATGTTAAATATATTATGGATATTTTATATAATGTATGAGGTATTTCTTTATCCATGAGTTTATTTATAAAGAGTTATCAGAGACTTATGTAGATAAAGTCCTTGGAACATAATGGCCTTGCAAAAAAATTATAAAGGTTATAATTATGAGATTCTTATGCATCAAAGCCTTGTTCCTAAATATGTTCCTAGTTATTGTATTGTCAAGAATAAGGGCATTGAATCTTGACAATGCTTAAAGGCTAGTACATGCTAAGCCTCCTTATTTTAGAAGTAAGCAATTTATCTCATTGGTTGAAGTATGTGAGATACTTGGGGATAGTATATGGGTGCTTGTTATGGAACAAGTTCACTAAACATGACCCACTATGAGAGTTCCATTTGGTATTTCACTTAAGTATTTATGAAAATACTTTCATGTGTCAATAGTGTAAGTAACCTTTAGACTTGTGATACTAAGTTATCTTGTATGTGAATTGTCATGCTTTGATTTCACCTTTATGGGTCTGGAGATGACCAGATGCTTAAATATGGTGCTTTTGGGCATGGCATAAAGCATACAAAGATGAATGAGTAGTCTAGAGAGGATTCATCACCCCAAGTGATGTGAAGGGGACATATTTCATTTGTTCCTAGCTTATATTGATTAAAAGTCCTTGGCCAAGGTAATCTTGATAGGTCAATATCGAAGTTGCAGGACTAATATGGATATGTTAGAAAGTAGACATCGAGCCAAG
>NW_018397273.1:2426036-2426123 GCF_002168275.2 Theobroma umbraticum
ATCTAGGATATATGATGAAAGGATAGAATTACACTGAGATTGTACACTAAAAGGTTATTCAAGTCATATTGACTCTCTTAACATTTG
>NW_018397273.1:2426133-2446599 GCF_002168275.2 Theobroma umbraticum
ATGTATTGCTAGATGCCGCTCATTATCTATAAATATAAATATAAATTTTTAATTGAATTAATTTATATTTATTGTCAACATGTTGAAAACCTAATGGGTCACACACATAAGGTAAATTGTCGAAATTAATTTACCTAGATGCCTTTCATTATCTATAAATATAAATATAAATATAAATTCTTAATTGAATTAATTTATATTTATTGCCAACATGTTGGGAACCTAATGGGTCACACACATAAGGTAAATTATCGAAATTAATTTGAGTTCAATTGGATGTGATCTAATTGATTTTATAGAGGCTTGATCCAATTAAGTATTGGGTTAAATCAAATATGATTTGATGGAGTGTTAAATAAAGGCTCAATTAACCTAAGACATTTTATAATCCTTGTTGGATATAAAGAAGGTCAATTCACTCTATAAAAGAATCTTTTAGCTGCCTCTTGAATATATAGAAAAGTTCTATTTACGTTCTTATGTGTTGAGATAAGATAACAACCAAAAGAGAGAAACACAAGAGAGCTCAAAAGTTGAGAGTTTGCTAGCACAAACTTCGGCTTAAGGATTCACACACTCTTAGTGAAGAGATTTTGATAAATTAGTGTGTGGATCACCATTAAAGGTAGGACAACTATGTTGTTATGATTTGATAAGTATTAGTTGGTGTACAAAAGTTAAACGCAAAGCCAAGGAGGACTCCACAAAAAACAGAAGACTTTCAAGTATGTCAAAATTTCTCTTATGTTTTTTTCATATTAGTTTTAATTAAAGTGATCCATGATTTTGAAGATTAAAATTTTAATAATATTTCACTGTGTATGAGTTATCTTAGTATGATTTAAATCTCCAACAAAAGGAAGATACAAATTACCTTGTAGAAGGTGTATTACAGATGCTTGTCAAACTTTTAACAACACAAAAATGGAGTGCCTTCTCCTGCGAAAATTTTGGTTTGGAAGAGGTTTGACATGTGGATGATAAAAATTTCATAAGGGATGGATGTGTCGGTGCTTGCTGCATATTTAAATATCAATTCAATCTTCACATTGGGTCAATATTTCAACCTAGTCCTCAATTATATAAGTCTAGTGTGCTTGAGCTGTGCTAACAATATCCCATCTTCTGTGACCATCGTCCAGTTATCATCCCACGATACTAGATTAATACTGCCTATTGTTAGCATTGGTTCGATAATGCAGGTCTAGTTCAACACCATGCGTCCGCCATCATTGTTTTTGAAGTGTAGAACAAGATGATCTTGACAGAGAAGAAAAAAAATAAAAATTTAATAAAATTTTAGAATATAATCTTTTATGAATGTAGTGGGTTGTCACATTTTGATATTTAATAAAATTCAATATTTGATAGAGAAGAAAAAAAATTTAAAATTTTTAATACATAGTCATCAAGTTAAAATTATTTTGTGTCACCCTAAATCTTAGTCCTAAAGAACAACTTTTGAATAAAAATTTTTTAAGCAAAATTAGTAATCACAAAAAATAAATTAATCTCTTAACTTGACATCATCAAATTTAAAATGTCCATTATTGAACAAAGTATTTACTTTTAATACATTATTTTCAATAAAAAAATTCTCAAACTGTTAGAGAAATAAAAAGTTTAACGATAATAAACTTTATCGTAAGAAAGAAGTTTATGGTTTTCAAAATAGATACAATATTAAATTTTAAGACTTTTAAATCAAAATTTTTTGCTTTTTTTTTCTGGATAAGGTTTAATCGAGAGAATGATGAGTAAATATTTTTTTTTAAAAAAATATGTTTAAATTAAAAAAATAATATAATAAATATTTATGTTTTAAAATATTAAATTTAATTTTTTTAATTATTTATTAATGATGTTAATCGTCAGAAGATTAAAAATATTATTTTAAAACAAGAGAACCAAATTAACCTTTTGAATTATTTTGAGGGGACATTTTAGATTTTACGGAATTAGTGTAGAAATTGTTTTTATTTAAGAAGAAAAAGACGATTCTCCCACGTCCAAAACCCAAATCAATCCCTTGTTTCCACCTATGTTTCTTTCCCCTCTCTGGGAGTGAACAGAGGCAGGAAGCAAATACAGGAGAGAAGAAGGAAGAATTTGATCTCAAGGAATAAAAGTCTGCAAAGAGCTTGATTTCGAATCTTCTGAATGTCAAGTTAGTTTGGAATACGTAAATATAAAGCAGATGGAAGGAAGGAGGATATCGGCCAGCCCTAGGCCATGCAGTGGGAGGAGAGTGTGGGCTAATAAGAAGAGGCCTCGTCTTGATGGTTATGTCAATACCTTCAGTAAGCTGCTCAGGCGTGAAATTTCATCAAAGCCTTGTTTTTCTATCTCAAATGCCCACGAGAAGTTCCGCAATATGCGTTTGGTGGTATCTATTCCAGTCCTTTTACTCTTCACTTTTAGTTTTTCTAGTGTAAATCGCACTGAGAACTTTACCATGCTTAGATTGTTAGATTACGTTGTATGGAAAGTTTTATTGTTGTGAGTAAAAGAGTTGATGTTGCTGACACCGACTGGTTTGGGAAAGGTCTAATTGAGTCTAAGGAAAGCTGTAAATGCTTATGCAAATGTGAAAGACTATAAGAATACTCGGTTCAGAAGAATGAATCTTACTGGCTTCAAGGGAGGAAGGTTTAAATTTTAGCATGCTAATGACTCAAAATTACATCAAACAACCCCATCTTGATCTTGCATTCATGTTGCCATGGACAAGCTATCATTTGATTTCTCTATTTGTGCCCCAGGAGGAATACGATAGCCATGATCCCAAAGGCCATTGTCCAGTAGCACTGCCCTTTCTGATGAAGAGGACGAAAGTAATTGAGATAGTGGCTGCATGTGACATTGTTTTTGCTCTTGCACAGTCTGGTGTATGTGCTGCTTTTGATAGAGGTCATTGACAAACACGATTCTGATGGCATGGTGAAATGTCACATGCTATGAGTTTAAAGAAATTTTGGTCCTATTTGGGCTTTTCTTCCATGTAATTTGAAATTGCATGTTTACTGATCTATATTCTAAATGCAGAGAGAAGCAAGAGGATATGTTTTGTAAATGTTAGTCCTGATGAAGTCATCCGAAGCTTATTCTATAACAAGAATAATGATTCACTTATTACAGTTTCAGTGTATGCATCGGACAAATTCAGCTCATTGAAGTGCAGATCTACAAGGATTGAGTGCGAAGATATTTTGCATCTTTTTTCTACTTTGTTCATCTCTTACGTGCGATTTCTCATATTGATGTATTTCTTTCATAAATGCTTTAGATATATACGGAGGGGTAAACCGGATGCAGGTTTCGCTCTTTTTGAGTCCGAATCTTTGAAATGGCCTGGCTTTGTAGAGTTTGATGATGTTAATGGAAAGGTGCTAACTTACTCTGCCCAAGATAGGTACATTTTCAGCCCAAAGCGTTAAAAGTTTTGTGATCACCTAATGTACATTCTAAGCTTGGATTGCATTGGCAGCATATACAAGGTGTTTGATCTCAAAAACTATACCATGCTGTACTCTATATCGGATAAACATGTACATGAAATTAAAATAAGGTAAGAGCTCCCTGTCTGGATCGCACTGAGTGTCTCTGTGTGTGTGCACATTGAGCATGTAGCTAGAGAATTTCTCTCTTGATTCTGGGAACCTACTAAGGTGCTTATTTTCTTCATAGTTTCTTACGTGTTTAGATTATTTTTTTGCTTACTTTCTGTTCTACAGTCCAGGTATCCTGTTATTGATTTTTAATAGGGCTAGTGGTCACATTCCTCTTAAGATTCTGTCCATAGAAGATGGGACAGTTCTGAAAACCTTCAAGCATTTACTTCATCGAAATAAGAAGGTAGACTTCATTGAACAATTCAATGAGAAACTTCTTGTTAAGCAGGAAAACGAAAACCTCCAGATTCTTGATGTAAGTTGTCCGTCTTTTTTTTGTTTTTTCATCTCGCTTTCATTGTTATTTTAATGCTGCTAACAATTACTACCCATTTGTATAGGTTCGAAGCTCCGAGCTGATGGAAGTTTGCAGAACTGAATTCATGACTCCATCAGCATTCATTTTTCTGTATGAAAACCAGCTATTCCTAACATTTAGAAATCGGACTGTCGCTGTTTGGAACTTTCGCGGGGAGCTTGTAACTTCATTTGAGGATCACCTCTTATGGCATCCAGACTGTAACACAAATAACATTTATATAACCAGTGATCAGGAACTTATTATATCTTACTGCAAGGCGGAATCTGATGATCAGTGGATGGAAGGAAATGGTAATTCCTTCTGCAGCTTTTTGACATGGAGCTGTCAATGATTTAGAATCTGGCTGAAAGTTGAAGCCAGAGTTTCATTGCTTATTCTAGTTAACGACCCTTAGCTTCTCTATCTGTCATGTCTGGAAAGTGTGTGCTTGAGATAACATAACAAGTTAGTGAAAGTCTGCCTTTAATCTTCATTTTCTTCCAACTGGTTTTAGTTTTCTCTTTTGCTAGGTGGAAGCTTAAACTATAATGAGGATCTAGAAATGTTGTTTTTTATGCAATTGAGACCTAAAATTGCCCTGTTATGTTATCTAATATAGAAGCCAGATGGTCAGATTAGTTTAAATTGTGGAGTTAAACCCCTGTAAATTGAGTTTCCAAAATATATGTTTCATATTATTACAGATGCTTGGAATCATTTTTATCTCTGGCTACATTTTTGTACTACAGTGAGCATAACATTATCAGTGCTGTGTTTTTAATGCAGCTGGATCTATCAATATCAGCAACATCTTGACCGGAAAATGCTTGGCAAAAATAAATGCCTCAAATGGCAGTCCCAAGGTTGACAGCTCGCAGATGAGAAGCACAGTTTCAGAAGCTTTAGAAGACATAACTGCCCTCTTTTATGATGAAGAGCGCAATGAGATCTACACCGGAAACAGACAAGGTTTAATTCACGTATGGTCTAATTGAAGATTAGATAGTTCCTTTGAGCTTGCCTTACTACATATTGGCTAAATTATAATGTATTGCCAAAATGCCTTTGAATTGTATGATTAGATAATTCTAAAATTTTCATGGCATTTTATAGATTTGTACTTTTGTGCTTTATAGACTCTCTGCTTCAGATGTAAAGCTTCAGCTCGAATGCAGAGTTTCATTTCATTATCTTTATACTCAGTGTATTCTTTTATTGGCTTATGATTTTGCGTTTTGTAACTGGGAATTTGCCTGGTGAGATGCTCACTGAAAACAATATGAATGTTGATGTCAATTTTAATTTCATTGCTAGAGAAAGATGCATATGTCAGCTATCTTGATTGAAAAAACAATTATTTGTGATCATCGAGCACTAAATTTCAACATTTCAACTCAACTTTTGGAAAGATAAAACCATGTTGTCTGTTAAACACAAATGGTGAATCTGTAATGAAGCAGAAATCCTGAGCTATAAATCATTCTAGTCCTGCATTCAAGTGATCACGCTGTTGCTTTCAAAGTAGTTAGCGCTTCTAGTACCATATCCCATTTGGAGAAACTTAGCATAACGACTTCATAGCCTTTCCTCCTGAAAATAATGGATGGGTAATGAGTTAGATATCGTTAGTATGAAATGAGAAAAGAAGCTGCATAGGAATGCAATGCGAGGAAGAAAACCAAGCCTCTGGTTACTCTCTGATAATGCAGTTTGCCGCTATTAGATTTAAATATTTATGAGAATGGTGCTTGAGATTGGCTAGAGAGTGTTAATTCCATTGTCTAGCTTACGAATGAATTAATCAGAAAGAGAAAACAACAGATGCAATGTACGATAACAGTACCTTTCTGAATAGTTCTTTAAACATTTAACACGCATGAATGCCTATGAACTAGAACTCAAAAATGACATTCAGACAAATTATGTATAACCAACATATGTTGCAGTTTTTGCTTTGCAACTGCTCCTCTGTAGTACGAGGTATACCATATGCAGAGCTTTCTGATGCTTGGTCATCTTCATATACCAACAGTACATCACAAAGGAGAGCAAAAACCAGAGGATCCTTACATTTCCAACTTACTTTCATCGCCTGCAGATTATTCCAGCAATCCCATTGTTTCTGTACCAGGCTTAAGAATCTGAAATGAGCACAGTAAGCTTGGATCCACACTCATCAGTGCGCCTGCATTATTAAATTCTCCACAATAGTTTGGTGCAGAAAATATGGTAACAAGTTGCCTATCTGCAAAGAATTCATAACCATCTTCCACTACCTACCAATTATTTTCAGTGAAAAGGTCAGTTAATCCTTATTTTTTGATGTATATTACCAAGAAAAAAGAAAGCAACACAGCCTAGTTATAAACTGATATGATGGAAAACATGAAGAGTACCTGATGAGCCCGGCATATGAGATCAAGGTCATGTTTCTTTAAGAACTCAGCTACCTTGTCGGCTCCAAAGGTATAGGAGACACCCCTATCATTTTCACCCCAACCGCTGATGTCTCTATCCGGATCAGCCCAAAGGAGGTCACAAAGAAGACCTTGGTCTGGAACATCTATTGGCCTTTCTATAGCTCTTATTTGATCCAAGCTCCGCATTTCTGGTGAGAGTCCACCATGCATGCAAAGGATTTTTTCATCAATGACTGCAGCCACCGGCAAACAATTGAAACAATCTGTAAATACCTTCCACAGACGGACACTGAAACGACGCTTGCACTCATCATAGAACCCATAGATTCGGTTGATAGAAGCACATTCATGGTTTCCCCTAAGGAGGAAAAAGTTGTCTGGGAATTTTATCTTGTAAGCAAGGAGAAGACATATAGTCTCTATACTTTGCTTTCCTCTGTCCACATAGTCTCCAAGAAACAAGTAGTTGGCCTTTGGTGGAAATCCACCATACTCAAACAACCGCAGAAGGTCTGAATATTGGCCATGTATATCACCTGTGAACACAAAAGTGATGCATCTAACAATTGAGTAGGATATACAGGCATATGTAGACTGCTATTTTGCCATGTCAGGGATATGCATTCACTGTTTAGACGAAGGTAACATATAACACAGTCAAGACATGATGGCATGTAAGACATTCAGATCTCTGATTTTAAATAATGTCAGAAATTTATGATATTAAATAAAGATAAAAGCGCCAAATTTACAAACTCTATCTCCAGCTCCCCTATCCTACATTATCTCAATATATCTAAAAGTTCACATGATTAGCAGAATCTCGGTCTTTAGACTGAACCCATGAAATTGCAGGCGCTCTCTCAACTCTCAAGTTTCAATGCCTTTTGGAGCCCCTACAAATATAACTATTCTAGAAAAGTTATTAAACTTGCATCAGGCTTTTACCAGCTGTTCCACTTGAAGTAGGCACAGATTCAAGCCTCCTTCCTGAGAAGGTTCAGCAAATTTCGGAAGCTTACCAAACATATGCAAAACATTAATGAAAATGCAACAACTTGGAATGTATTCGGAAGCAGGAAAACAATAAAACGAAAGCATAGTGTGTGATGGGAGAATTTAGGCACCCAGATCAACACAAGTATCTAGATCATGAAAAAGTTTGATTCTGCAAAATGGGATTGTGAAGAAATGGTGAATGCAACAAGGAGAGCGTGGCCGGTGAATGGTGATTGATTCTTATGGAAATTCATAACGAAGAAGAGGGCCGAGAATACCGCAGATGTTAATGGGAGCTTCTAATTCTAGGAGATTAGGTTGGTTGAGGAAGACTTTCTTGGCAGTGAGGCAAAGCTGTCTGATTTCAGACTCATTCAGCTGGATTCTTTTCCCTCTGTTGTTCCTTCCTTCCAACAGCCTCTCTATCATGCCTTCCAATCCTTCCATTAGCAAAGCAATTCAGGAATGCCTTAATTCCCCCAGCTGCTACTCTTTCTGCCTTTCGGGGACCTTTCAAAACTCGATCTAATCCACATACAGGCGGAGGGAAACATTGAAGAAGAAGAAGAACAGCAAAAACACAAAAACAAAACAAAAAAAAAAGGAAAAGGAAAGAATCCTGGGTCCAGGCTCTGTGTGTGAGAGAGAGAAACTCAGGCTTTGCAAAAAAATCGCGGGTGTTCGAGATATAATTGGGGTTTGGATGGGGAGGATAGACTGATTGCAAATATTGTTAGTTTCATGGTTTGACTTTGTTTTTTCATGGTTGTGATGTGAGGCTTAATAGTCTTCCAACGAATACCCCCTCCTCCCTCATAAATATTACATTAATATTTAGTTTCAAAGTTCAAAACAAAAGTCAGTCTTATTTTCTTCCAAGTAAAACTTAATTTCCTAAAATAATTTATGATAAATTTCAGTAATACCCCTTGTGGTTTAATGATTTTCCACTTCACACCTTATGCTTGTTTTTTTTGTTCTCTCACTTAATAACTGGGCTCTTATTCTGTTTCCAAATGGGGTTTAAGGTGTCAAAATTTCTCAAGTTTCCATCACATGCTCAAATTAATTAACTTTAAATCCCAATTATATTGTATCTTTCTGATTGACAATTTTCAATTTTTTTTCTCTTCTTCACTTGTGTTTCTTTCTGTTTCTGCTTTGCAAAACATAACCTCTCATCCTTTCTGGCAACTGGCCTCATCTCTCCCCTTTCCATTCCTTTTTTCTTTTGATGATGTGCCACTATTTCTCCTCCCCATATTTCTTTACTCAACCACTTGAATCTTCTCTCTCTACTGAAGCGTTCTCTTTCAATCTCTATTCTGTACATAATCTTTGGGTATGCAATTCTTCCTTCCTCCATCTTTTGTCTTTGATTTTGACTTGCCACCATGTGGCTTTTTTCTTTTCCTTATGTAATTTTAAGGCTTAATCTTGAAAGAAGGTGAAAGTTGATTTTGGGAATTAGAGAGATAGGCAGTTTCAAGAATGGTAGATTATGGAGCCATTTTCCTTTGTTTTCTCTATTTTCTTTAAATTTTTCTAATCCTTTCTGTTTATGATGACAGGGGAATGATTTAATTCAAATGCAAATTCATTCTTGAACAGATTTTTTGTGTGTGTAATCTTTTTATAAACCATAGCATGCAATTCGAATAAGTTTATGCTTATGGACAATTTGGATTAATACAAGAATCCCACAAGTTTGGTTTTCGTCTCTCTTTCCGCTAATATAGATTAATACTTAATCAAGGATCATTAGGACTTTATTCAACTTGTAATGAAAAGCCTAGGGTAAAGGTAGGATAAAAGATAGTAATGAGGCTAACATCACCTTAAGTACATAAATCATTCTAGTACCCTTGTAGAGCTTAGTTCATATCCCAAGTAACAACCCAGACTTGACTTCATCTCTTCTCTTGTCACCACTTTATTCTTTTTTTTTTCTTTTTTAACTCCATCCCTTTTACTTCTATTCATCATATAGCTCAATATATTTTCCTAAAAAGATCGACATACTTAAGAGTGATGGATGCAAAATTGAAGATTAATTATAGGCCAGGCTAAATATGCGTTTGACAAAGAAAAGGTAAAATTAGGCTCAATAGGGTATAATAGGGATAAAAATATATAAGGTAGACTAAAAAGCTTCAAATAGATCAAAGATGGCCTAATCAAGAGAAAATCAAATAAATTTTAGGATACATGACATAAACCAAAAATTTACATCAACATAAATTGTCTCCAAATATGCACAACAATTTTAAGAAAAAGATCCAATGCTCAATTAATGGAAATCTCATTCTAACAATGATACTTACACAAGAATTTACACAAACACAAATTAAATTCACATTTTCCAATAGTCAAGATATCAAGATAACTAAATTTCATCATTGGACTGAGAAAATCATCAGAAAAATGACACAACACAACTCAAGTTAAACAAGATAAAAATAAAAGAAAAACAACTAATTAAACTTAAAATATAAAAGCAAATAAATTTAAGCATAATCTCTATTGCACTACAAGGATAGACCTTAAACACCTTGAAGGGTCTTAACCATCTTGATTTGATTTTCCATGGAAAAGATTGAGGTGTGAGTTATAAAGTAACACTTGTTGTCCAACCTCAAAATCTCTCTAGTGAAAATGCTTATCATGCCACTATTCTGAGATGTGGTGGTAATGTCTTAACTTAAGAGTTGGTGCTTGTTCAATTGAAAGTGGTGGAATAGGCTTAATTTTGCCTAACTCAATGAATTGAATTCTTCTTTGATGAGTCACTTGTGGTGTTGATTCCAAAGAATGTGCAACAATTGCAATTTTCCCATTGTTATTTGTTGTTGTTGCAATATGAACCAAACGAACTTCTTAGGGTTTCTTTAGATATTCTTTGTCACAAACCTTTTTAGTAACTCATCAACTAAATTCACTCAATAGCAACTATTTGTAGAGGAAGGATACTTAGCTACCTTGAACACATTAAACATGATTCCCTCATCTCCAATTTTGAAAGTTAACTTGCCATTCTTCATATCTATGATTGCTCTTGCTGTAACAAAGAATGGTTGTCCCAAAATAAGAGGAATTTCAACATCCTTATCTATCTCAAGCACAATGAAGTCCATTGGAATGTAGAACTTCCCAGCTTTAACTGAAACATTCTTTGTAATCCTAACGAAGTATTTGATTAATCTGTCTGTTAATTGTAAAGGAGCTGTAGTAGGTTTATCTACTTAAGTCAAATTTTCTCGAAAATAGACAAAGGCATAAGTGAAACACAAGCACCCAAATCACACAAGCCTTAGAAAATTCAACATTACCAATAGTACAAGAGGTAGAAAAAGTCCTTAAAGCCTTAAGCTTTGGTGGAAGTTTATTTTGGATTATAACACTACACTCCTCAGTAAGTACAATTGTCTCAAAATCTTTTCATTTTCTTTTTTTGGACATGATCTTTTTAAGGAACTTGGCATAAGGAGGTATTTGTACCAAAGCATTTGCAAAAGGAATGTTAATGTAAAGTTGTTAAAAGACCTTAAAAAACGTCTCAAATTGCATGTCCACTTTCTTTTGTTTTAATGGTAGAGGAAAAATAATGGGAGGCACATATGGTTTGGCATGTGGTGGTGTGGATTCTTCCTCCTGATGCTTAATTCCATCAACTTGAACTTGCTTGCTAGAAGTATTTGCATGATCAACTCAATCTCCACCATTTACCACATTTTTTCCTTTCACCTTATCAAGATATTTACCACTCTTTAAAGTAATTGCCTTGCATTGCTCCATTCTTTCTTTTCTGGGATTGGCTTTAGTGTCACTAGGTAAAGCTCCCTGAGGTCTGTTATTAATGGCATTGGCTAATTAACCTATTTGTGTCTCAAGATTTCTGAGTGATGTTGCTTGACGTTCGATGATGGCATCAATCTTTGCCATGTATTGCATGAACATCTATTCCACAAATGACTTTTTCTCAAGCATAGGAGCTTTATCTTGTGGTGGAAACCTAAAAGGAAATTTGGCTTTGAAATTGATGAAGTTCCTTGGTTGTTGCTTTAAGAGAAATTATGGTTGATTTCTTTAACCAGGATTGTAGGTGCTGGAATATGGATTATTTTGCCGTCTATTGACATTTCCAACAAACTGTATTGATTCAGCATTAATAAGACAATGATCACTGGAATGCCTTCCCCACAAAGTTCACATATCACAAAAAGGCTCTAAATGGCATGAATACCCAAAGTGTCAAATTCTTAGACATAACAGCAACTTGTGCAGTAAAAGCATTAATTTCATCTAACTCATAAACACGAGCAACCTCCCTCAACTCCAATCACTTAGATGACTATTGATAATTATTAGAAGCCATTTGTTATAACAAATCATAAGCCTCATCAATAGATTTACCCATTAATGCTCCACCTGCTGCAACATCAATAGTGTTTCTAATTCGACCCAACAAACCATTATAAAAAGTTTGTACCTGTAACAAATCGGTAACTCATGGTGAGGACTTTTTTAAGCAAATCCTTACATCTTTCCCAAGCCTTATACAATGATTCTGAGTCCAATTGCAAAAAAGGTGTAATGTAATTCCATATTTTTGCTATCTTAGTTGATGGAAAGAACTTAGCCAAAAATTTTTGAGCCAAATCACCCTAAATAGAGATAAAACTAGCTGAGGGTGAATGAAACCAACTAATTACCATTATCCTATAGCGAAAAAAGAAAAGCCATAATTTGATAGCATCATCAATGACCCCATTGTGCTTAAACGTATCGTAATTCTCTATGAAATTCACAATACGAGCATTCAAATTATCATTCGGTAACCCCTCAAACTATATTGAAATTTGAATCATCTGAATAATTACTTGCTTGTCTTCAGATGCTAAAATGAAGACCTTGCACAATAGGTACAACATATTCTCTCAAGGACTTGTTCTCTTCTTGTTCAACCATTGTGTGGAGGTGAATTAAAGCTTGGCAAATTCTCCCTTTAAAGTGTTCGAAAAGTTTTTTCGATTTTTAGGTTAAAAGAAACAATTTCAAAATTTATAACTCTTTGCATACAATGACCAAAAATACTTGAAAATAAACAGAAAGAAAGTTTGAATTAAGCCTAAAATTGCTTGGTATTAATAGTAACAAAAATTAAGAAAATAATTTCTCATTAATAATGTCAAAAACTTGTTGTCAGATTTACCATGCAAGTGCACATATCGTTAACAAGTATTATAATGAAAAGTAAAATATTGATTCAATGAGGAATTGTTAGTAAAATTTTGCTAAGTACTAAAATTACAACAACTTAATTGTCACAACCTAAACCTTGGGGCCAGTGACCGACGCACAAGCCAAGCAGACAAAGCCCACCAAACCCAGGCAAGCCTCAGAGTTCAAATCACACAACACATAGCAAAAGGAATTAATAATCAAATATTCATACTAAAATTAAAATATTTTACATCATCCTTGGCACATAATCCATACAAATATTCATAAGGCATACACTGGCCATCAAATTGGGTTTGTACATGACAACCCTTGTACAAGTTCAAATGCCACATCATGCTTAACATATTTTAAACTAATAGAACATTGAAGGTAGAAGGCCCACACAGACTCAGTGGAGTGACATGTTTGGAGAGAGACCTACTAGATGCCAATTATGTGTTCGTCTAGTAGATGACACTTGCCATGTAACCCTATAGCTTCTCTTATATGCACATGGTACGACAGAAGGGTGAGTCATCTAATACTCAGTGATTGGATGTTATCATAGCATAATATTTTACATATAAATTATATATCTAGGCCTATCTAGCCATAAAACTTTCATATTCAAACATCTCCAATTCAAAGGTGCAAGGATCATCCTAATATCCTACATGCACAACTCATAATATTATGTATTACTAGATACATATCAACAGCGTATCATATCCATAATTTCCAAGTTCTATTCCTTACATCAAATCATATCAATTCAAGGCTTATCTATAAAGCCATTGTCATCAAACTAGGCTTCATAGGCACACCTTAGTTGCCAAGCCCAACCTCAAATTCTTATCTCAAGCTTTTCAACAAAAATCATTCACAATCAATCACCACATTTCATATTCAAATCAAATCGTGCCATACCCGATGCATGCTGTTATAGTCAAACAAAATCAAATGAGTAGTCTTACTGTAGACATGGTCAAATCACGCATGGTGGCCAACTGATGGAGAAACAAATCACCTGTAGGGGAAAGTCATTGGGTAGAGAATCAAATCACACACAACACTGAAGCAGTTAGCGTAGAACAAATCATGCACATACAGAAGCAATGGGTGGAGAATCAGAATCATCAACTAGAGTAATTTCTTGACGTCAGCATCACCCGAAGTATTCTCAAACAGATGGCATCACAACATTGCAGGCAAGAATAAAGGCGAGATTAATACCACTGTCCCTACTTAGCACCATGCTTGTAGGCACACAAAGGTCATAGGGTGTGGGACTCCACTCAACCACAAGTCAAATCAATGTTCGAAATTCATCCATCAAACAAAACACATATCGACAAATTGGGCCATCGTGCCTGCCTATAACATTCCACATGTCCACATCAAATCATATTCAAATTCAACGTGCTTTAGTCATCTCTAAGCTTGGAATAATTCTAAATGACTCCAAATCTCAATGGCATCATCAGTGGAACATAATCAATCTATAGGCCCTTATGCCTTTAACCCCACATGGGTATTCATCTTATTCCATCTAATCAATCATGGCTTAACAGCCTTATGCATATGCTCAAATCAATCACAAATACATGGGGATTCATGCATATATCATGTCCATAAGTAATCATGGCTCTTCAACCTCAGATATTTAATATCACTCAATCATGGTGACATTAGCCCAAATACATATTGAGCCATATACCTATTAGGCAGCCCATTTATCATAATTCGACACAGCTCTTAATCCATAATTCATATCACACCATACATAGGTCTCTTGCTCTAAGTCTAACATAGCTTGGGTTCCAACACAATGCCATCATATGGCTTACCCCAAATCACATAAACATAAATTTCCTATCTTAGATGACAAATTAGCCTAGGCATCCTCATTTAGGCACATAATCAAATTTATTCTCTAACCTAAGCACATACGTTTAGGCAAATACACACACACACACACACATTCATATCAATTCTCTAGCCTAGGCATTCTCATCTAGACATACACACAACATTTAAGTACCATGATCGCATATATATTAATCAAGATGCATCACATGCATTTAACTACACCCCACTCACATTGATAATTAGAGGCACGCCTACAATCAAGCTCAAGTTTTAGCCTCCAACAATCCTTCAACTCACTAACACATCAATTGCCTCCATTCTCCCCTTAAGTAAATCAAAACATCACAAAAATGTTTATTTCCTAGCTTTTGAAAACATCCTAGCTTTTCAAAAATACCTAAATTCAATAGACATGCTCATTCTTCCAACAAATGAGCTAAATCCTTACATTAGAAACTGGGTTGCCCAAATATAAGCTCCAAATCTCCAATAAACTCAAGGGAAGAAAGTTTGACCAAATCTGAAAATATTTAGATCCGAGGTTGTTAACTAATTAAATTAAAAATCAATTAGTAAAAACATGTAATCTTACCTCTGAATTGATTTCCCAAGCTTGGATCTAGCTCAAATAGGCTCCAAATACCATTTGGGGGCTTAGGGTCTTGTATGGGTGGAGAAAGAAAGAGTTTTGGTTTAAATAGGGCAAAATGCTTGAAACCCCTTTTTATTTTTGTCTTTATACAGGAATGTATCGATACATTTTGGAATGTATTTATACATTCTTAACGAATTCCCCCTAAATGTATCATACTTGAGGTCATGTATCAATACATGTTATTCAATTTGCTTTCAGCTTCAAATCTGTCAATGCATCTAGACAATGTATCAATAGATGTTCATCTTTACTCAAATGTATCGATACATTCTTGTATGTATCGATTGAAAATCTTCAAAACATCTCATATTGTTCTTCTTGTTAGGAATGTATCGATACATTAGCTAATGTATTGATACATTCTGCCTAGAATGTACCTTTCCTACACTCTTGCTTTCAAAAAATCTTGATTCAAACTCCCAAATTACTTCTTGTAAGTTCTCTAATTCATTTATACTCACAACACCCTTCAAATCAATCATATAACATGAAATCTTACATATAAACATCCAAATATATCATCAAATGTCAAAATCTAACTTAGACTTGAAACCATATACTTCACCATATTCAAGCTCTAAGATTTATGGTCTAAGCACCACAATTATCATTCCTATCTCAACTCATCAAGAATTCTTAATATCTGAGCATGTACTCATCACATCGATTCAAATCCTCGTTATGCTATATGTCACATAGTATACAAAATCAAAACTTAGTATAATTTGCATTAAACATCATATTTATCAAAGTGCCAAACAATGTAGTATACCATTCATGTGCGAAACATGTGTACAACATTATTTTGAGCCTTCACATGCTTATATATTGTATTCCTTGCTTTATGGACATAGGCATACCTTTAAACTCTTAAACATATACACCAAAAATTCAATTTAGCTTACCTATTGGCTAGGTTCACATTACGCAGTTCATACCAAAAATCAAGGGTGTTACATTAATTTTATTCAAGCAACCAATTTAAATTAAAAGAATAATATGAAGAAACTAAACCTAAAATTAGCAACACGAATGACAATTTAAACTAGTGAAATCAACTAGAGAAAATCCTAAGATTGCAATTTTCCCTCAACACTTTATTTGAATATCTTCTACTATCTCTAAAATTAAATGGATTGAGTTGTTAACTCTACTTGGGTGGTTAAAGCACTGATAGCCAATTCATAATCAGTAACAATGCTCCTATGCACAAATTGTTGAAATGGCCATTGATAGTTATAATAATTCATGACCTCAACCAAAAGTACCCAAAAATAAAAAAAAGTTGAATTAAGACTAAATTGTTTGGTATCAATATTAGCAAAAACTCCAGAAAACAATCCCCTGGCAACAGTGCCAAAAATTTATTAGTTAAAATTCTATTCACGTAAGTATACATATCGCAAGAATAGTATAATGACAAATAGAGTATCTATCCCACAGAGAATTATTCTAAAAATTTTACTAAGTATTAAAAATAACACAATTTAATTTTATCCAAATGGTCAAAAGGCAAATAATCATTTAAACTAAAATTACAAAACTAATTAACAAGAATAAAAATCAAAGCAGAAATAAAATCTAATAAAAATTAATAGAAATAAGCCTAAGATTACAATATCTCTCACATTTCATTTAAATTTTACCTCTCTTCCTTAACTTATTTCAATGGGTTGAATTGCTAACCTAAAGTCCTCAATTATTTATAAAGGCTTCTCGACTTGTCTTATAAAAATATCTATTTTAACGAAATTACTATATCCCTTTGTGATTTAAAATTAAAACAGATTCATTAAGTTCAAACTCTAATTCTAGCTACATATGGCATATAGTTATATCCATATCCTATACAAAAATCAATTAATATGATCATATCCTATTCCAATTTTAGTCTAGACTAAACTCCCTTTTTTCAAGTTTGTTTAGGTTTCTAGATCAATTTAATTGTTAGCTAAGCAATTAAAAGCATTAAGAATAAATTAGAATAAATAATTCAATTCCATTGAATATAAACAAGAAAGAGATTAAAAATTTTGATTACATGTGAGTTCAATTGTAATTTTAAAAAAATAAAATTAGCTACTCATAATTGCAAAGATAAATAAAAATATGTGAAGCTTAAACATTAAGAGTAACAAGAAAATTAAAAGCTAAGGAAGAAAACAAAACAAGTATTTGCAACCTTGCTCTCCAAGTTTCAGCCTCAACTTCTAGCTTCTTGAATCTCTTAGGGTTGTTCTCTCTAATATCTCCCAAAGCACCTATTAAATACTAATAATCTTGACTTAAAATACTCTAAATTAAACATAGTTTAATCTAATGACTCAACTTGTGGTCTAAGAAGTGTTATGAGGACCAAACATCAAATACCATCTTTCAAATTGCCTTTCCCTCAACATTACACTATGTCATCTTCCAACTCAATTTTGTCCATCATTAAGGTAGAACTAGGCAAAGTGTCTTCATGAACGTTGTAGTTCTGCCTTTTAGCTCTCCAATGGCTTAAGAATTGCATCATTTATAAATTTAGAGTGAGAGTTATGGTCAAAATACTGAAGTATATATGAGCAGCATTTTGGATCTTTCAAACACCTTTTTTTCCAAAATTAAGCCTTATTCCTTTATATCTTACAAAAGTATAAAAACTAATAAATAATAACTAAATTAAAGTAAATAAACAAAAAATTAAAATGCATTAATAAAAATAAACTAATTAGAAAAAAAGAATAACTAAATTCTAGTTAAAATTTAAAGACTTAGCTAGCATTTAAGAACAAAATGAGATTAAAATAATTCTATAAAATAGAATTATCACTAACCTAGAGTTCTAATTTATTTATAAGTATCGTTCAAATTTCTTATAAAAATATTTACTTTCAACGAATTCACCTTATTCCTTTGTGAATTGAATTAAAGAAAGGCTCATTAAGCTTAGACTCTAATTTTGACTACATATGACATGTAAGTATATTTGTATCTTACACACGAAACAAATCAATCAATCAACTAATTGAATTTGAACATATGTTATTCCATCCATGGCTTACTCTAAACTCCCTTTTCCAAGTTACATTTAGGTTTCCAAATGAATCTAATTGGTGGCCAGTCAATCAAACACATTAAGCACTATATTGAAATAAACAACTCAAATACCATCAGTGTAACAACCTTCTCCCTGATCGTTATCGGCATTCAAGACTCGTGAGTGAACTTGCCAAATCCTGAATAAGCCTTGGTTGAGATTCTAGATAATTAATTCAAATATTCTTTTACGGATGTAAACTGACTAGTAATAGTGGTATAATCACTTGCTTAAGCTAAATAAACATTTGTAATTAATACGTCACTACTTGATGACAATATCAAATTTCGATAAACTTTAAGTCAAATGCAAACACACTTAGTATTAATTACACAACCTCTAAGTTCTAGCAATACATTTTTGATAAACTAATAAATTTTAAGAATCCAACTGTTTACACAACACGACCCCTATGCAGCAGAGCGACTCGGAGTGAAAGTCTAAGAGATGCTATTACCTACATTGCAGCTAGTCTTGATGTGCTGAGTGATGCACTTGAATCGATTACTTATCTGCAAAAGGAAATAAGGGGGTGAGTCTCACAGACTCAGTGATCATCAACTCCGTGAGTAGGGTGTAGATGGGAAACAAGCTAAGGACAGAAGATTTGAATATGAAAATATAAGAGTATTGATAAATCAATTGTAGTTAAATGAAGCATTTATGCCTTATTTGTAAAATTGAGAATTTTAAGGCAACGTATCATTTAACAGTAAATGTATCTAAACCAGTATAAGTACAAGATTTCCCATCTTTGAAATCATTCAACAACTTTACACAAACAAATCTGACATAAACATGCATGCTCCCGTAAAATCAAGAGTTATCAAAGTTTATACACAAATTCGCAAATCACCTCATATGCGAGGAGTTAAATCCAACATCATAATATAAATAAAGGAGTTGTGGAAAATCTTAGAGTTCTAACCATGTGAAAAGAATATATATTGAAAACTCAAAGAGAAATCATTCTAGAGTAGGTAATAGAAATAAAAAACTCGTGGACCCGTTTCAACGTAATAACATCTGAGAGCTTTGCTCTATCGAATCCCCACAGCTATAGCAGTCTTAACGATGTTGGCTGACATTGGAGAAATCAAGCGGTTGTAACTGCGTATATCACTTATGGCCTAGCCTCATATACATATCATAGACCATGGCCTCAGCCATGTCTAATAGCTCATTAGCGACCCAAAGGTTCTCTAGCTAGAGCTCACTTGTGCACAAGGGTCAAACTTTTTCGATGTAACATCCAACCTACTCTTCAATCTCCCAGTTTGATAAAACCATTGAAAAATAAATTGGGTTCTCAAAAGCTCATTTCAAATCCATTTCAAAAGTACCAATCATGGTAACATGATAAAACCTCATTTTGTAAGACTTTGCAATGTAAAACCTTTTCATGAATTTTAAATATCAAGTCAGCATGGTGAATATATATAATTGTTCATGCATGCACATCACACAAATTAACAAGGCACACTTTGATATAAATCGTGGTAAAAAGGCTTATTTCTTGGTTTAAAATCCTTTACATATATAGTTGTACATACATATATACAAAACCTCTTAAAAGCAGGGAATTCACAAGCCTAACATTCTACCAACTCATGTTATCCACAATTCGCATTTAAAGTAAATCCACACGTCTATAATCGTAGAGCAATATGTATATAGTATGGAAATTTGGAAATCGACACCCCTGCTCACCGTATAATAGTGGGATACTACGTTGCTATTGACTTGGATGCGTATCTAGCTAATTCTACTTGGTGGTTACTTGTTACCTCATTCGGCACGCCACCACGGCACATTTCCTCTACTTATACGTTTCCTAGCAACCATTCAAACCTAATACACTTAATTGTGCTCATACACAAGCAGCACATAAATCAATAATTCCTTAACCAAAATTTATAGTTTTCATCAACATCATCCACACTCATTTAATACGCATTCCACCTACTATCAACCAACCAAAACCAACATAGCACAATGTAGTCACATTGCATGCTTACCTCTCGATTTTAGCTTCAATTCCACATGTAATCCACCATTCTTCACATTCTCGGCCACCATTGCTACCATAAGCATAAACAATCAATACACATTTCATTTCTTTTGTTTACTTGTGATTTAAAAACTAAAACACTTACCTATTATTTATTTAGCTTAAAAATCAGAATACATTTAAGATCCACCTACATGTATACATTGGGTTCATTGAATTCTTGAAGGTTCTTGCT
>NW_018397273.1:2446609-2462349 GCF_002168275.2 Theobroma umbraticum
AAATCTCACATTATAATTGGTTTAAGGAGCATGCATTCAAACAAAATGGTAGTTTTGACCTCCTTCACCTTTGAATTTCTAAGTCGAACCACCAAGGTCTTTTTAAGCTTTCAACAATGGCGTGTGGTGGGAAGAAAACCTCTCGATTTTCTCTAGCTTCTCTAAGTCGAACCTTCCTTTCTCTTTCTCTTCTTTCTCCTTTCTTCCTTTCTTATCATTTTTCTTTCTCAACTCTTCCTTTCTTCTTGGGTGAAAGCTTTACAAAGTCCTCTCATCTTCATTTCCTTTGCAAACGGTGGATCTCTTAGGAAATCTCACTTATTGTCTTCATAGTTTCTTCTAAAAGTCGAACCTCCACTTTGCATGTTTCTTTCTTCTCTTTTTGCTTTGTGATGGGTGGACCTATCAAGGAAAGAGCCTTGAAAATGGCTTTCACTTTTTCATTTTGCCCACACATGGGCGGATTGCCCAAGGCCACATCCTTTTTCCATTATTTTCTTTTCTTTCCTCTTTACATGTCATGCTATCCCATTTCTCACTTTGTTATTAATGCCACTCTTCATTTTTGGCTTGTGCATGCAAGGTTTTCCTTGTCCATTCCTTTATCATTTGGATAAATTACTTTGCTCATGCATTGATTCACATGGTAGTCTTTTTTTTTATTTCATTTGCCACCTTATTCCTCCAATCACACTCCTTGCAGAAGTTTCACTTGACATTTTATTTGGCCATTAATTCAACCATTCAAGTCACATGCAACCCACATTTCATTTTCCTCATTTGGTTACCTAATGCACCAATCTTATTACATGCAAATAAACTTAACTTTATTCTTTCTTTTTCTTCACATGGTGGAGGTCCTACATGTTTCACACTAACTTTTCTTTTTTTTTTTCATGTTATGATTTGCATGTAATAGTGAATTCACATGCACACTTCATATCTTGCATAATCCAGCTTTCCTTGGTTAATTGGTTCACATTTAACTTCAAATGTCAAAATTGCACGTAAGCCCTCTAACTTTTCCTTATTTACCATGTGAATTTTCATCCTTCACAATTTGGTCCTTCCAACATTTATTTAATTCCATATTCCTTCTATTTTCCTTTCTTTACACTTGTACAAATAAAATATAAAATTTGCACCTCACCAAGGTGCCACCATAATATTTAAATATATACTTACCCGCTCTAACTTTATTTAATAAAGACACGCGAGCCGCACTAACGTCGTTTTTCTTCAAAGTTCTTTTTTACTTCTTCTCCCCCCACTTAGACTAGTCATATAGTCATTCTTCATGACTAATTCCAATAGAAAATAAAATATTAATATTTTAATATTATTTTATTCTAGAATACTCCACTTGTCTCCTTGGGTCTCAAAGTGTTTCACTTGCCTCAGTTCATTCCAAATCACCTTTTAACTTGCTAATTCATTCTCTGTAAAAATATTATTATTTAATTATTATTTTCTCGCATATAGAATATTTTATTCTAAAATATTTCTTTCAACCATCGTCGCTCTTTGACACTTAAATTTACATCAATTGACCCTTCATCTTATGGATTAGGTCTTATTGGCTTCTATACAAGAATACAGGGTGTTACAATTAGTCATAAGTAAGAAAGAATATTAAAAATTCAAACTACATATTGGGTTCAATTGCAATCCTAGATAAAGAAATTTTGTTTATGCTGAATATTAAAAACATAATCCAAAGAAGTTTAACCATCAATAACAATTCAATAAAACCAAAGAAGAAAAGAAAACTAAAGATTGTCACATCATCGATCTTCAATCTACAAAGTTTTTCTCACTTTCTTGAGTGCTTGACAGCTACTTTTTCTTTTGAGAAACCAAGCTTAAATATGTCTTTAAATTGCTTCAAAAGATGACTTTAAATAGCCTTTAAAAAACTTAATTTTAGTTAAAATTGGAAAAGCCATTGCTCGGGATATTGACATGGCGCGGAGGCCTCAATTTCTTGATGCTGTAACACCGTTTCCTCTGATGGTTGTATGGTAGCTTTCTTCTCCTTAGCGTTGCAGCCTAAAATTTTTAGTGTTGCAGTGATACACTTGTTGTCTCCTAGTGCACTTTGCTACACTCAATCAACTTGTGACTCAATTTTCTCCTCTATTTGGTTGAAATCTCACCTCGAGAAAGAGTATAAGTTAGGAAATCCTTAGGTGAGCATATAAATTTCATGTTTTGAATAATAAACTTATTTTTAACTTTCAAAAAGAATTTATTAACACTTTGGTTGTCTATCACTTTTGAAGTAGAAATTTTTCTAAGTTTGGAAGGGGTCAAAATATGTGATTTTTATAAAACAATCTTTTAGAAATAAAAAAAAAATGATGGTAGTGATTCCTTTGATATTTAGATGACCAAAAATGACTTTTTTATAATTTTTGGAGTACGTTTCTATGGTATATGAGAACCACAAATTTAATTTTAGTTGAACTTTTTCAATTTTATTCTTGAAACAAAAATTTAGATGTTGATTTTTTTTTATATTTTTATTGAATCCAAATGGGGAAGTAAGGATTTTTATTGCTTTTGGATGGTTATTCTAGTTATAATCAAATTGTTATTGCTATTGAAGACCTAGAGAAAACCACCTTTACTTGTCCATATGGGACTTTTTCTTTTAGGAGAATGCCTTTTGGGCTTTGTAATGCTCCAACTACTTTTTAGAGATGCATGATGTCAATTTTTTCTAATATGGTTGAAAAATGCTTGGAAGTTTTTATGGATGATTTTCAATTTTGGGAATAATTTTGATGATTGTCTATTTAATCTTGCCAGAGTCGTTAAAAGATGTGAAGAAACTAATTTAGTTTTAAATTAGGAAAAATGTCAGTTTATGGTGTAAGAAGGCATAGCCCTTGGACATTAACTCTTTAGCAAAGGTTTGGAAGTAGACAAAGCAAAAATTGAAAGAATTAAAAAACTTCCACCTCTTACTAATGTGAAAGGTATTCATACTTTTTGAGACATGCTGGATTTCATAGGCAATTTATTAGAGATATTTCTAACATTTCTAAGCCACTTTGCAATTTGTTGGAAAAAGATACTCCTTTTAATTTTAAAGATACTTGCCATTATGCTTTTGTTGAACTAAAAAAGTGATTAATTTTTTATCCTATTATCATTGTTCCATATTAGAATCTTCCTTTTCAACTAATGTGTGATGTTAGTGATTATGCAGCTGGCACTATTTTGGGTCAAAGAAAAGAGAAAATTTTACATCCAATTTATTATGTCAACAAAAAATTGATTGATGCCCAATTAAATTACACAACTACTAAAAGAGAGCTGTTTGCTATTGTTCACGCTTGTGATAAATTTTGCTCCTATATTCTAAGCACTAAAGTCATTGTTTATATTGACCATTTTGCTATTAAGTATTTGATTGAAAAAATAGATTCCAAACCATGCTTGATAAGGTGGGTACTTTTGCTTCAAGAATTTGATTTGGAGATTCGAGACAGAAAAGGTACAAAAAATCAAGTGGTAGACCATTTATCAAGATTGGAGAATGGGGGACAAGCTAGAAATTCTATTGTGATCAGGGAGACTTTTCTTGATGAGCAACTATTTCAAATATAGCAAGCAAAAAAATTTACCATGGTATGGTTATTTTGTGAACTATATTGTACGTAATCTTTTCCCTTTGATTTAAATTCTCAACAAAAGAAGAAATTCTTGCATGATGTCAAAAGTTATTTGTGGGATGAGCCTTTTCTTTACAACCGATGTGTGGACCAAATTCTTAGAAACTGTGTTCCAAAAGAAAATTTTGAGAATATTCTTCGTATCTATTATTCTTTTGATTATGGGGGAAAAAGAACTATTGCCAAGATTTTACAATCCAGTTTTTGTTGGCCTTCTCTTTTTAAAAATGCTCATTATTTTGTTCAAAAATGTGACAAATGTCAATGAGTTGGCAATATATCTAAGAGACATGAGATGCCTCTCAACAACATCTATGAGGTAGAAATTTTTTATTTTTAGGGAACTGACTTTATGGGTCCATTTATTTCAACATTCAATAATGAATATATCTTGGTTGTTGTTGATAATGTGTCTAAAAGGGTTGAAGCCATAGCATTGCAAAAATATGACTCTAAGGTAGTAATGAGTTTCTTGAAAAAGTACATCTTTACTCGCTTTGGTACACTTAGAGCCATAATTAGTGATGAAGGCTCTCATTTTTGCAATAAATATTTAAAGGCACTCCTTGCAAAATATGGGGTCTAGCATAAGATTGCCACTGCTTATCATCCCCAAATTGGTAACGAAGCTAAAGTTGCAAATAGAGAAATCAAAATAATTTTAGAGAAAACTATGTGTCCATTAAGAAAAGAATGGTCAAAAAGATTAGATGATGCATTATGGGGATATAAGACTGCATATAAAACTCTAATTGGGATGTCTCCTTTTAGATTGGTTTTTGGAAAAGCTGGTCATCTTCTTGTTGAACTTGAACATAAGGCATATTGGGCGACCAAAAGGTTGAATTTTGATATTCAAGTAGCTAGAGAAAAGCGTCTTCTGTAGCTTAATGAGTTAGATGAGTTCTGCCTTAAAGCTTAAGAGAATGCAAGAATCTACAAGGAAAAAACTAAGAGATGACATGACAAGAAAATCCTTAAGTGTCAATTAGAACCAAGCTAACATGTTTTGCTTTACAATTCTAGATTGAGATCATTTCTAGGTAAGCTTAAGCCTAGATGGTTAGGACCTTTTTGCTGTTATGAAAGTATTCCCTCATGGAGCAATGGAAGTCCTTGATGAAAGCTTAAACGATAAATTCAAGGTGAATGGGTAGCGTCACAAACATTATTGGGAAGGTGAATTCTACTAGATTTCAACCATGGTTATAGAAAAGAATGAAGTTCAAAATTAACAATTAAAATTGAATAGCATAGCAAAATAAACATAAAAAACTGAAACCTCCATAGGGTCACTTGTTTTGGCATTTGATCGGATTAACTTTCATACGTACAAGCAAATGACCAAAATCATACCTTTAGTCGTAATTTCAATAAATTACAAGTCATGACCCTTTTTCTTGAGCATGAGTGTCATCTAGTAATGCATTATGACCACCAAAATATTAAAGAGTCAATTAAAGAATTTGATAAAGGCCTTAAGTGATAAGCCTCTCAGTGCAATACGATCTTTTCATCAAATATCCTAGATATGTTATAAAGCATGGTTCAATGTCTACTTATGACATTTCATATTAGTTCTTATAATTTATGACTAACCTTATGAATTTAGGAAACTAACTTTTCTCAAATTCATCATGCTTTGGCCAAAGATTTAATACAAGTTAATCAAAAATTGAGAACAAGTGAGATACATCCCCTTATATCACTTAGGGTGATGAATCCTTTCTTGACCACTCATGCGCCTTTACATACTTCATGTAATACTCTAAAACACCATCTTTAGGCATCTGGTCACCTCTAGACCTGTAAGGGTGAAATCAAAGTATTTCATTTCCCATACAACAAACACCTACAAGTTATCCTCAAGTATTCTATATACCTCAATCTATGAGATTGATTGCTTACTTCTCAAGTAATGAGGCTTAACACATACCAGTCTTTGAGCATTATCAATGCCTTGTCTTGACAATACAATGACTAGGAACAATTTTAAAAACATGGCTTTGATGTATAGTGATCTCATAATTGTAATAACTTTACAATTCTCTTGCAAGTCCTTTATGTTCCATGGGCTTTTTCTAATTAGTATTTAATAACTCCTTATTATTGCACTAACATGAAAGAAAATATCTATCACATATAGTTATACGATTAAATATGAATTAAATGACAATATAAAACTTTGGCCAATCTAATTGGCTTAAGGGCATATATCAACAATCTCCCACTTGCACTTGAGTAAGTTGCTAATGTATCCAATATTGAACTTTTTCACTTAGTAATTGTGTCTTTATTAGGACAACTCAAATTGTAATACTTGGGAATATGTTAGTTTATATGTTTAACAATTTCCATTGTCATGATCGAAATACTATTTAGATCACAACCAAACCTTGATTCCATTATTATGGCTCTTGTTGTTATTTTAACAATTCGAAATCATTTATTGGTTTATTGAACCAATGATTCAAATATCTTTCCTTTTTCATTCTAAATAAAAGGATTTCTATCTAATTATAGATATAACCATGTAGTTACCCTTTGTTTTGGAACCATTCCAAGACAACTGCCCAATTATGACTTTATGTCACTTTTAACACTCAAGATTCTTTTTATGCTAAACTCCTTTAACATGTCATCCTAAATTCTTTTGTTGAGTGCTCTTTTAGGCTCTAACTATTTGGTCCTATTTCAATTTTTTTACTAGTAAATGTATCTTATACACTTTTGATGAGTAACTTATCTTACTCCCACTAATCTTATGATTTGCACAAAATACGTTTATCTTGTTCAATGTATTCAACTACTTTGAATTTATTACATTAAATAGAGATTATTATCCAATCATTCATGTTAGATCATTTAGTAGACTCATCTTATATGAATAATGCATTACTATGCATCCTACTAATATTGGATTTCATAATTTCATGACCTTTGACCTTAGAAGTGTCATTAGCTCCCACTATTTCTATCAAGTATAGAAATCTTACTGAGTAAACCTATTTACTTTCCTTTAGTGTGTTATATCCATAACTTTTTGGTATACTTACATATCATAAGTCGTTCATCATTGGTTATGGGACGAAATCTTCTTAAAGGCTAACTCGTGTGATTAAATGGGTTTGGAATGCTTTGTGATTCATTTTTTATGAATTCATTATGATAATCAATTGTCATTTAGTTCTAAGTAATCTTAATTTAGATATAAGATTTCAATAAGAAGGCTTTTTGACTAAATATGTTCATAATCTTATTATGAATTCATTGAGTTAGGACTCAATTTGATCTAAGTGATCTCATTAATTTTCCTTTTGATTCATAATTAAAAGAAAAATAATCTCACAATGATCTTATCATTATGACTTAGTATTGATTATCATATATGCAAAGTCATACTTACAGATAAATAATTTAGAACAATTAAAAACTAAAATGAGATATAATGTAAATATATAAATATATACAAGCTAAGCATCTCATGCTAGCAAAATATAAATCTATGTTTCCCAAATATAAAATAAAATTTTCGGCCATAAGCCCAAAACTAAAATACCTCATCTTAGCAATCATGTCATGAAAACATTCAGTGTTCTAAAATTATTTATTATTCTACAATCTAATCTAGGCCTATAACAACCTTTTCCTTTGATCGTTACCAGCGTCTGAGACTTGTGAGTGAACTCGTCAAATCCCGAACAAGCCTCCGTTAAGTTTCCAAACAATTTAAACTCAACTTACAATTTTAATGCTATAGTTCACTTAAACCAAATGATCGCAATATTCAAAATGTAGCGTCTAGATACCAATAACTAGGTTTAATAACTCCACAACATATTTAACATAATAAGTGGTAATCATTACACATCCTCGAGTTTTAGCAAATGCATTTCCACAAACTATTTATCATCATAAGTCTGAGTACTTGACACAACACGACCTTTAGGTAGCGGAGTAACTCAGAGTGGAAGTCTAAGAGATGCCATTACCTACGTTGCAGCTAGTCTTGAGGTGCTGAGTGATGTACTTGTACCGATTACTTATCTGTAAAAGGATATGAGGGGGTGAGTCTCATAAACTCAGTGATCATCAACTCCATGAGTAGGGCATTGATGGAAAACAAGCTAAAGGCAGAAGATTTGAATATTAAAAAAAATATGAGAATATATGTAAACAACTTAACTCAGAAAGGGAGGTTTGTGCCATATATGTAAAACCTGTAAGTTAATGTAAGATAGTCGTTTAAATCAAATATCAAACCAATTCATGTAAAGATTTCTGCTGTCGAAATCATTTAGCAACTGGCTTAAAACAATTTAATATCATCATACATGCTCTCGTAAAATTCAACATTAACCAAGTTTATATGCAAATTTGTAAATCCAATGCCATCGTATAAGTAAAGGAGCTACGGGAAACCGTTATTTCTCACCATGTGAAAAAAACTATGTGCATAAAACCTAAAGAGATATCACTCTCGAGTAGGAATAGAAATAAAGAACATGTGGACCCGTTTCCATGTAAAAACATTTGGGAGCTCCGCTCCACCGGATCCCCATATGGCATGGCAGTCTCAACGATGTTGGTCGACATTGGATAAATCAAGCGGTCGCAACCGCGTATTACAACTTATGGCCTAGCCACATACAGTCACAGACCATGGCCCTAGCCATGTCTAACAGCACGTTGGTGACCTAAACATTCTCTAGCTAGAGCTCACTTGTGCACAAGGGTCACACTTAACTGAAGTGACAATCGACCTACTCTTGAATCTCCCGGTTTGATAAAACCATTTAAAAATATAGTTGGATTCTCAAAAGTTCATTTCAAAATCATTTCCAAAATATTCACGTAGTAACAAGATAAGATCACTTATAAGACTTTAAAATATAAACTCTTTGCTTGAGATTGAAAAATCGTTTAGCATGGTTAATATGCGTTTCAATCGTGAATGCACATCACACAAACTATAAGGCACATAGTTGACATAAATCATATTAAAAAGCTTGTTTCTCAATTTCAAAAACCTTTACATATATATATATATATATAGCTTATGTATATTCAAAGCCATTTTCAAAGTAATAACATCCACAATTTCCTAGCATTTCTACCAATTCATTCTTTCCACAAATTTGCATTCAAAATAAATCAACACGTATTCATATATATAATTAAGAAGATTTTAAAATAGACACCCCCTACTCACATCACAATAGCGGGACGCTATGTCGCTATTGATTTGAGCGCGTATCTAGCTAATTTTTACTTACCGATCATTCATTACCTCCTCCTACATGCCACCATGGCAACTTTACTTGCTTATACGCTTCCTAGCAATCATTCAAACCCAATACATTTAATTATACACACGAATGGTAGCAACTTTACCAAAGTAGTCTTAAATCTTTGCATGCATAATTCTTATCCTTTATTTTCTTCAACATTACATTCTCACAACCATTATAGATATTCTTCCTAACCCATAGTCATATAGCATAAACAATTAAGGATTAGGCCACAATTTGTCTTATCTTTCCTCAATAATTCAACTTGAACTAAAATCAAGAAATCTTAAGCTCTTTGGTAGCAAAATCTCACATTCCTTGTGATTCACCAACATGCATGGTTTTTCTTGGCTCCCATATGGTATTCTTTTGCTGCCACAAACATTTTCACACATCATAATCGGTTCAAAGAGCATAAATTCAACCAAACTAACAATTTCTATCTTCCTTACCTTGAAATATTTAAGCCAAACCACCAAACTCTCCTTAAACTTCAACAATGGCGTGTGGGTGGGAGGAAATACCTTTTAGTTTTTCTCTAGTTTCTCCAAGCCGAACCTTCCTTCCTTTCTCTCTTTTCTTTCCTTCTTTCCTTTCCTTTCTCTTTTCTTCTTGGTTGTGGGCGGACCTCTCAAGGCCAAAGCCTTGAAAATGGCTTCACTTTTTCATTTTTGCCCACACATGGGCGGATTGCCCAAGCCACAATTCTTTGCCATTATTTTCTTTTCTTTTCTCTTTAGCTTCCTTGCATGGGCGGATTGCTTGAAGCTTGATGGCCTATTTGTCATTTCTCCTTTGTTTTTATGGGGTAAAAGTACAAGGCAAAAAGCCTTTGAATTCTTTCCATTGCCACATCCATTTTCCATCCTTTTTCATTTTTTTCCTTGATTTCTTTATTCTATTCTTTTTCTTTTCATCTCTTTATTTGCTCTTTATTCTTATTGGACCAACTCACTCCCCACTCACATTTCATGCACAAATTGTTTCTTTTGCTCATTGGTCCAAAATCTATCCTAATTGCCTTCCATCTGCCACCTCATTTTCTTACTTTTATTTTTATTTCCTTTGCCACCTATTTCTTCCAATTGCATTTCATGCACAACTTTCCTCTATATTTTAATAGGCCATTTGTTACACCCTTCAAATCACATCTAACTCACTTTTTTCTTTCTTCATTTGACCACCAAATGCACCAATCACATTACATGCAAACAAACTTTAATCTTATTCTTTCGTTTACTTCACATAGTGGGGGTCCCACATGTTCCTTACTAACTTCTCTTTTTTTTTTTTGCATGTAATAATGAGTTTCACATGTACATCTCATATTTCACCTAATCTAACTTTCCTTAGTTAATAAATTCCCATCTAACTTCAAATATTGAAAATTACACTTAAGTCCTCAAACTTTTCTTTATTTATAGTGTGACCCTTCAAACTTTCATGCTTTATAATTTGGTCCTTCCAACAGTTCTTAAATTCCAATTTCCTTCTAGTTTCGTTCCTTTACATGATGTATAAATATAATATAAGATTTGCACCCCATCAAGGTGTCACCATAATATTTAAATATATACTTACCCACTCGTGCTCAATTTAATAAAAGCACGCGAGCCTCACTAACATCGTTTTTCTTCAAACTTCTTTCTTACTTCGTCTTCCCCACTTAGATTAGTCATATAATCCTCCTCCATGACTAATCTTAACAATAATTAAAATATTAATATTTTAATATTCTTTTATTAATAAAATATTATTTTATTTTAAAATTCTCCACATATCTCCTCGGGTCCCAAAGTGTCTCACTTTACCCTAGTTCACTTCCAAATCACCTTTTAACCTGCTAATTCATCTCTAATAATAATATTATTATTTAATTATTCTTTTATCACGTACAAAATATTTTATTTCAAAATATTCTTTTCACCCGTTACCGCTCTTTGGCATTTAGATTTTCATCAACTGACCTTTTATCTTATCAATTGGATTTGGTTGACTCCTATTCGAGAATACGGGGTGTTACAAGGCCAACAAGGTTGATCACCATCAACTAAGGTTGTCGCCTTCGTGGTCTTATTCTTCACTGCTCCTTGTCATTAGTTCCTACAATATGTCATACATGTTAAAGCTATTAATAAGCAGTAAGGTATCATATACCAAGTAGTAAAAATTAAAACGTCAAAAGATTCATACTTGATGCGAAATCTTCCTTTTGTTTTTCCTCTTTGATGGATTCAAGATAATCTCTACAATTGTGCTTCCAATACCTTAGTTTTCCATAGAAATGGCATTTGTCACTAACCTTGTCCTTCTTCACTCCTTTTAGGCTTCATACCTTTTGAAGTTGATGCTTTTCCACCCTTGTCTTTCCTAAAAAATTTTATTTTCTTATTTCTTTTCTTAGAAAAGACAAGATGAACTAAAGGCTCCTCTTTTGCAATGGTGTTCTCAACCTATGTAAGCATATTCAATAAGCCTGATAAGGTTACCTTAATCTTGTTCATGCTGAAATTCAACACAAACTGTCAATAACTCTCTTGCAATGAAGAGAGTACAAGGTCTATGCTTAAATCAGGGTCCAAGTCCAACCTAATTGCTCAAGTCGAGTGATATATCCTATCATCTTAAGTGTATGAGGCTTTACTGGGCTTCCTTCAGACATCTTACTTCAAAACAATTCCCTTGAAATGTTGAATCTTTTTGTGCGACTTTCTTTATCGAACATTTTTTTAAGGTTTAGGATAATATCTATGGCATTCATAGCTTATGTTGCTTTTAAAGATTTGGAGCCATATTAGCAAACATCGTACATGTGGCTTGATCGAGATCATCTGTTCCTCATTTGTAGCATCATTGCTAGGTTCCTCAATAACTGCACCATCTTGGACATAAGCATTTTTCTCTTGTTTCAAGACAATCTTGATATTGCGAAACCCATCAATGAAATTTAGGCTTGTCAAATTGTTTGCATCAAGCATGCTTCTAAGTGACAAACTATTCGCCATTATTGATTTAGTCCTATATAAACCAACATATATGATTATTAGTCATTAACGCAAATTATATAATCATAAAGGCAAGGTTATAGAATCATGTATGATTATTCTTATTATTGTATTAAAATAATAGCCTTCCTCTACTATTTTGAGAAATTTAACATTTAAACTTCTTATTGAGCTATGACCCCTTTTATCCCACCATGACCTTGAGTGACTTAACAAGCCATAATGAAACTAAGTAGGTAGGTAACTTAGCTTATGAATTGTATCGTATACAATTCCTAGATCAGTTAGGTGACAACTCCTTGTCTATATGTATCATATACATTTTTCCTAACTATGCCTCTAATATTATGTGGCCATGTTTGACACATCCAAACAACATGGTACTAGTTGAGTAAGACCCACTAATAACTCAAACATACTCACGTAAAAGTTTGGCCTTGAGTGACTCAACAAGCTTCTTATTAAAAGAGCAGCCTGGTTATCTTGTTATATGGTAGAAGGTAACTTTTAGACTCAATATATTAATAAGGAATTTTTATTTATTAATTCATTAAGTAAGGTCTTATTGATGTGACGTTGTTGACATGCATAGCATTTATCACATTTCACATATATCATATATATATATATATATATACTAAAAAATAAATCTATCTCCTGCCATATTATAGACTAGGATGCTTATGGACTTTACTAATTCTAATTTCTTCGAGCCAGTAAGGAAATTAGTTGGTCAAATTCCTTGGGGATTTTATAAACATGTATTCAAGCTTTGCTTGTAATCTCCTTAAATTTCCATGGTGCCTTTGGATCTCCATTTTCAAGTTACAAAAATTTTTCTATCTAACCCTAGTTTTACACTTGGATGTAACTAATTATAGACTATAATCAAGAAAACCTTAAGTTACATTCGAGGGGAGTTAGATGAGAAAAGAATTTTACAACCCTAGAGAAAATAAGAGTAAGGCAGGGTGCGTAAACCCTATTTCAAAATAAATACCATGAGAAATAAATTTAATCATACATGACCTAATCTTCTAAGGTCTAAGTCCATAATCATCCTCATCCGTTATAATCATAATCAAAAGCATAGAAATAAATGTAAGCTCAATATCACTTGGAGGTCATGTTTGTTATTTGAGAAAAGCATCAATTAACTTACTTAAAGCTCTTAACTCAAATTATTTGGTATTAGTTTATTTCAATTTAGTGTTTAAGAAATTTCCTTTTTCAAAACACTTAAAGTAAACCTTTTGCTCCTTTCGCTTAAATAAAAATCCATTAAAATAAAACTTTCTATTTTAAGACTTTCCATTTTAATTCTTTTCATAATTAAAACTCTTTTTAATTTTGGAAACATCTTTATTTTAGGCAAGGTTTCTAATATGTATCTAAGACAACATTTTAATTTCTAATATTTAGAACATCGATTAGTTTCCTAAATTGTATCTTGTTCAAGTTACTTAAATGGTGACTTAATATATTTTGAAAACTTCTAGTCAAACCAAAATTTTCAGGAAAGTTCAATGTTATCACATAATTTTAAGAATTTCTTTTAAAGTAGGAAATTATTTTCTATGAATTTTCTAAATTAAAATACTATTCTTAATTTTAAAATTTTCTTTTAAAGTAAGAAATAATTTCCTACTTTTTATGAATCATCCAAAATTCAAATTCTATCCTTAATTTTAGGAATTACTTTTAAAGTAAGAAACAATTTCCTATTTTTTGGTGAATCACCCCAAATGAATATAGATGGCATTTAAGTGCTCTTAAAACTCCATAAATCATGAGCCAAATTCATTAAAAAAGTTGCTAAAAATTTTCAGCAAGTGTGTTTAACAATTAAACACAAAATTCATGGAGAATTAAGCCACCAAAATCGATCATAGCTATCCAAAATTTTCTACATTGAATCTTTGTTGTTTTGGAACCTGAAAATATGATTTTATGATTCTTTTTCGTGCTAAATCAAGTCTAGCCAAAACATGCAATAATTTAATTTAATAAAACTAATTTTTAACAATTAAAAACTGCCCATAGCGCTTACCTAATGTTAGCAAAAATAATCAACACATTAGTTTCCAAAACACTTTAAAACTATTTGGTTTTAACTTGGCTTTGCAAGCCTTTTAATCCATTTATGAATTCTTCACTTAAACATGATTTTAAACTTTTAAATTATGTTTTAGTGGATTAAACACATGCTGTTCAGATTTGAATTAAACAAAAAATTAAGTTTTAGAGAAAGCCTTCAAAACTGATATATACCAAATCAACAAACAAATCAATCCTATTGATTATCATCAAGAATCAAGCATGCAAATTATATGAAAAACATCAAACAAATGCTCTAATACCACTTCTGGGATTCGACCTCATACTTAAACATAAAATTAATCATGAAATTAGAAATATAACACAATAGAAAAATAAACTAGCATTTAATAAGATAAACAGCATAATTCCACAAGATCAATATTTGTATTTTTCATGTAATTTTGAACATTCACAAGTTTAAGAGTTTCATACCTTGCTCTAGATATTGTAATCAAGATCCAATTAAATCCAAAAATGCTTGTGATAAAGTATGTAACCCTAAGACAGTCTAAAATCCTACAATCGAAATCTTTACTTCTTCACCTTTAAGATTTGTCAAATCTTCAGCCACCCAAGTGTTTGGCTTCTAACAGTAATCTACGCAGTGATCGAATAAGGCCTTCTCAAAGGTAGAATTTTTCTTGTGTTAACAAATTTTGTTTCTAAAACCAAAAGACCAAAAATTCTTTCCGAATCTCTTTTTTGTCAAACAAAAAAACTATATTTCTTTTCTTATTTTTATGAAATGACTAAGAAGCAAACAAAAAAACTATATTTCTTTTCTTATTTTTATGAAATGACTAAGAAGTGGCTGAAGGCTTGGAGTTTTAATTGGCTAACATAACATAAGTTGTAACCCTAGTTATAGCAATTGTATTTTTATTTAGTGAAGTTCTTGTGAACTTAATTAATTTTTCCACTTATTTTGGTTTGTTTCTATTAAGTCCAACTTATTTAATTATCACTATTTAATCCCAATCATGTCACTTAATTTGTGTGAACCATTAGGCTTTTAGCATGTTGGCAATAAATATAAATCCTAATCAAATATCAATTTGATAATTAATTTATGTTTATAGATCATGAACGACATCTAGCAATACATCAAGACGTTCCAACTGTTAAACAGTCAATTAAAAAATTTGACAAAGCTCTTCAGTGATAAGCTTCTAAGTGCCATATGGTCCTTTCATCAAATATCTCAGATATGTCATAAAGCATGGCTCAGTGTCTACTTATGGCATTCCATATTAGTTCTCATAATTTATGATTAACATTATGAATTTAGGAAACTAACTTTCCTTAAATTCATCATACTTTGCCCAATGACTTTATATAAGTTAATCAAAAATAGAGAATAAGTGAGATACATCCCCTCATATCACTTAGGGTGATGAATCCTATCTTAACCACTCATTCACCTTTTCATGTTTCATGGCATACCTAAAAACACCCCGCTTAGGCATCTGCTCGTCTCTAAATTGATAAGGGTGAAATCAAAATATGTCATTCCCTATACAAGATGACCTAGTGTTTCAAGTTCAAGGACTAATTGCATGACTATCACATGAGAATATATTGTGTAGACACTTGAGTGAAATACCAAATGGAGTTCTTATAGTGGGTTATGTTCAGTGAACTTGTTCTTTAACAAACACTTGCAT